>NW_024582624.1:345725-409221 GCF_018398535.1 Haplochromis burtoni
CACACACACACACACACACACACACACACACACACACACACACACACACACACACACACACACACACAAAACCTCTCCAGCAGTGACCCACTGTGTACAGCTGCAGATGTGATTTATCCACAACTGGGGTGTGGTGTTTTTGGCTAGAAAGAGGATTAGGCTGTTACTCTCTTTCTTTCTCTCTCCCCCTCTCTCTCTCTCTCTCTGCCACAGCCACACGACCAATGGCCTCCTTTGTTTGGATGTAATTTATTATTGCAGTCAGCAGGAATGTGATATTCTTGCCAGTATTTAATTACTAAACCTTTTCTCCAAACTTCCCATCACAGACAATGTCACTCATGGGTCCCAGTCTGCCTTTTTAAAAATACACAAAATCACACACACACACACACACACACACACACACACACACACACACACACACACACACACACACACACACACACACCAATTAACATGTGAGGACAGACACCTGCTCCAAGTTTAAAAGAAAAGAAAAGGTTTCCAAAACTGACTTTGCCGGATTATTAGAACCACATTACCCTCTGAGGACGTCCGTCCCTCCCCTCCTCTTGGCCCTACTGGCTCTGGTGTCGGTCTGCTTCGTCGCCAACTCAGTGATTTCGGTATCTGCCACCTCTGCTGCGTCTTTAGCCTCGGCACAGAGCGACAGTAAAGCCACAGTCACGGCCAACTGCAGCAGCCGTCCTCCACGCTTAATTTCTGTCATTTCCACTCTCAAGTGTACGACTTCAGTGAAGAAAAATCACCTTATGTAGTTTCCCAGCCCCGTCGACCTCTCCTGTCTGGAGTCAAAGCTGCACAACAATAAATGCAGGAGGGGAAAAACATTTTGAAAGGAGACAGTGGAGACTGCAAGAAATCGTGGGCAAAAAACCAAATAAAAAACACTCTGCTGTTGTCACTGGGTTGGTGGTGATAGGTTTGCAAAAGCATGCAAAAAAAATAAAAAATTATCACCAGCCAATTCCTTACCTTGTCTCCCGAATAGGAGATTCGCTTGGGACTCGACAGAGGACTGTCTGCACTTTGACTTGCAGGTAAAAACAAAACAAAACAAAAACAATCAAAAAAAACAAAAAAACGTGTAGGAGCAAACTGTGGAAAAGAAAAAAAACCACTGAAAACCGTCGCTTAGGCTCCTAGGCTATAAATAGATGCAACTTTTGAAGTCTGCCCGAGCGCATCCAATTGTGCGTGAATTGTGCACAGATAAGTTAGCTGATGCATTCCAGAGGATGAGAATGGTAAAACTCTCTGCGTCTCTCCTTTCCAGCTGAGGTCTTTCCTCATCCCTGCTCAGCTCAACTTTCCCCAAACTCCCCCCTTCCGTGCCCTGCTCTCGCGATACAATAAAAATCTTGAGTTTAAAAATGCACTTTAAGCCGCGGACCTTCAGCATGCAGCGACACTATAACGACAGAGTCAGCCCAGAAAAAACCGGGAGGATGAAGACGTTTATATGTTTGTTTAAAGTCTGAATAATATAAATAACATGTCTTTTTTTCATCTTTGAAACCAGTACACCTGCTCCTCCTTTCTTTAAACGTGGTGACACAAAACAGTTCCAAACGATAATCAGACGAACCATTCTCTCCAGTAGTTATAAATATTAAAGAAATGTAATTTCTTTCGCTCATCCCCTCAAAAAATAAAAAATCAAGTCACTGTTATTCCTCTTGATATATGTCCGGTGGATATTTATACTGTCCATATTTGAGGAATTTTGTTCAGTCCAGTGATAGTTTTCACACGCATTGCTTCATGTCTGCAGCCACACCCAGCAAATATAGAGTCAAACTTGCTCCTCGCTCCAGTCTGCTATCCCTCTAAAACCAAGAAGAACAAAAAAGGTTTTTGACACTGTATAGGCTATGTGTTCCATTGCATTGGCTTTCATCACTGTCTTTTTTTCCTTCTATTATGCGCATTCTCCTTTCACACGAGTCTGAGCACAGCCCAGTTAGTTTTGCATTTTAGATTTTATAGCTTGAACGAAGCCTCATGAAATCACCACAGAAAGTTGCCATTGCCAGGTTGAGACAACACACTAAATTCTCCGTGTTTTATGTAACCCTTTGTCCATTTTTCACCTCCCTCTGTAAAGACGTTGATGACAACTTGCTTCAGCTGCTCCAACAGGTGTCCCACCTTATGTGGAGTTGATCTGCATTACAGTTTATATCAGCTTCCACAGCTATTCTTTTCTTTGACACTCAGGTTGAGGCACGCATCTCCATTAGGCCTGCTGACATCTCCAGTTGGATGTCTGGCCACCAACTCAAACTTAGTCTCAACAATGCTGTGCTGCTTTTTCTTTACTCTGGAAAGTCCTGCCCTCTGCAAGGCCTCTTCATCACTGCGTACAAGACCACGTTTGCTCCTGAGCGGACTGCCAAGAATCTGCGTCTGCCTAAAGACGACCAACTGTGAGGCAGCTCCCCGAGAGCAGGTTTGGTCTTGAATAGCTTCATCCAGTCCAACTTTTTCTAATCAGTGTCTTTGAAAAGCATCTTAAAAGGCATCTGCTTTCACTGTCCGTTTTGGGCTATTGCAGCTCGCTCTATAAAAACTGTGAACCTCAAAGCAGATCACCAAAATATTGCAGGCGGATCTATCTTAAGTGTAACTTTCACTATTTTAATTCATATGGAAACTCACATTTTCCACCAGCCAGTGCTCTCTTTTGTATACAGGTTTTGAAAAATGTGCTTCACAAATTCATAGCCCAAATTTGATTCCTTTGGCTTTGATTGCAGATTTTTAACATTTTTTTTTATTCTTGACACAGGATTATGTTAATAATATGTTAATAATACCCAAATGCAAATTGTTAATTATTGATATAGGACTCCTTCCTTTACAAAAGCTTAAGACAAACATATGTTTAATATTTCATGAATTTGATCGTAGGACTGGGGCAACAAAAGGCAGGGAAACTAAGTGGTACCAAAAGAAACAGTTAATTGGCAGTAAGTCAGTAACATAACTGGGTATAAAAAACACTTTTTTTTGTCATAGTATATAATATCATGAAAAGATTCAGAGGATTTGGAGAAATCTCTGTGCGCATAGGACAAGAACAAAAATAAATAAATTCTTTTTATTTTTTCAGTAACATTTGTCTCCACAGCATGCAAATGCCTACGCCTTCTCTTTTCCTGCACCTTTGGTGTACTCCATATGTGGTCAGTCTCTAGACAAACACATAAAAAGGGAATAGGCAGAACAGTTCATCTAAGCCTCTGTTTTTAAGGTGGCGACCAACATGGTGACTTCCACAAACCGAGAAAACATAATTACACACTGACCGAGGTATATTTATGAGTACAGCATTTCTTTTCTTTTAAATAAACTCAAAAAACAGCTGACTGTACCTTTAACTAGAGATGGCACGATACCACTTTTTTATGTCCGATACCGATACCAATATCATAAATTTGGATATCTGCCGATACCGATATGAATCCGATATAGTGTTTTTTAATCAACAAAACTGTTTTTTTAATATCTTGCTGCATTTTGTATAAGTTCATACTCAAGTTTAAAAAACAACAACACTAAAACTATTCTGTTATACCTGTATGTAAAAAAAATATTTCATAGTTCAGCAATACTGTACTGGAACTGTTTGTATGTTATTTCTCCAGGCCTATAGGGGGCGCAGGTTTGCACAGTTTGCTATGTTGAGCCAATTAGTCACTAAAAGAAGTGTGATAGGAAGTGTTTGCTCATGAGTGAAGCAAGACATGGTGTGTTTCTTCCGATCCAAAGCCACCCACTCCGTTAAATCTCTTTGAGTGGCAATATGAGTAAGTTTCTTAGTTGTGTTTACCTTTCAGACAGGGTATATGACATTATTGAAGCGATTTGGAAACATTTGATGTGTTTTATATGTCCACTTAAGTTCAACCCAAGCTAATGTTTATGTGACATTTCTGTATTCTGTAACATTTCAGTTTCACACTTTTTTGCATTAAATCCTGTCCAAATACAACACGTGCCTGTTCCTTGGAGGAAGTGATGCAAGAGAGAGTTTAGCTGGCTGTGAATCTCAATATAGGACACTGGGTCACATTGGGTGCAACAGTACAAATACTGATCAATCTAATAAACTTAAACCTGCACCATCCTCCCTATTCTGGTTTTTGAAAGAGTACTTAGCGTAAATATTAAGCAACCTAACTAATAGGGTTCCAACTCCCAGCAACAACAAAAATAAAAAATAGGGAATCACCCCTCACGCTCCACCTCATGATGCTTAATCAATTTAATCAACCTTAATTTGATGCAGTGTGGGAAAAAATGCACAGAAATAAATTATTTTTCAAGAATAATTAAATAGATTCAACATCTTTCTCTAACAGAACTGCAGACTGCACAGATGGTGCCTTCCCAAAGGAAAAAGTACTATAGCTTACTAGGGTATATTAGACTTAATAGTTACTATATACAGTAATGGACTTCTATACATTTTACATCAGATTAAAATTTTGGGTGTCAGATATTTATTTAATAAAAGCTAGACATTTTAAATGAGAATAAGAAAGAAAAGTATGTCTTTGTGCCCCCCTTTTCCCTGTTAATGCCCTATCGGCCCCCCTGGCTAAACTTTGCTAGATCCGCCCCTGCACAGTTAGCTACGTAGAAAAAGATCCTGGTGTAGAAACTAATATTAAATAAATTCTAACAACAGCTTATCAAGCTTAAACGTGCTGCTGTTGTTCAGCCGCTGGTTTCCTCTTTCTGGTGCAAAGTGGGCCAAAAACAAACAAGAGAGACGGACTGGCGACAGAAAAGCCGATCAGCTGATCATTAAGCAGTTTCATGATTGAAGTAGCAGCAGGAGAGGGGGAGAGAGAGAGGCAGTCGCTTTACAAACATTCAGAGATGGACTTACACACTTGCTTTACTTCTGTCTGGGATCATTTTGTCGGAGATGAAATGCCTGGTTGGTAGCGAAGCTCCAAATGCTCAACCAGACCGTGGACAGGTCTGGCACAGCCGCTCTATCACATGATGCATACTGCTCCTACTGCTAAGGTTATGAGGTGAGTTACAGCGTGTCACAAGTTTTGTGAGGTGCTTTCGTGATATTTAATGGATCGGATTACATTTTTTATTTCTCTCCGATATCCGATCCAGTAATTTAGGTCAGTATCGCACCGATACTGATATGTAATATCGGATCGGTCCATCTCTACCTTTAACATTTACATTTTCTCAGTTTGAACATATGTTTCTATGTTTTACTGTGGAGAAAGTATGGGTAGATAAAATATACAAATGATATACAAAGTTAATTAGGGATTTATGTGAAAACCGAACCAAAAACAAACTATGAGATGCCAAAAATTACAGTTCCTTGAGTGGCCACTTGAGGCTGGCTCCAAAAGTAGCTAAATCCTCCACACACACATGTTGTAATTTTATAAAACTCTATATAATTGGATAAAAGTTCATTGAGGTGTCTGTGGCTGTTAGCTATCTGCCAGACTTCAACTTCACTCATTTCGGTTGCTGATTTGCACCCTGCTCCTTGTCAGTGTTTATAGCATTTTATTTGTGTGGTATTTAGCACTAATTAGCAGGTATCTGTGTTTATGCATTCATACAGCCTGCAGGTTGCTGGTGTGAGTTGACACCTTAGCAAATAAAAAAGAACTAATGGATGATGTTTTGTTGGCAATGTTCAACTTTTATAAAAACGTTTGAAACTGTACATTTAACAATGTATTACTGAAGCAAAAGGTTTTTCCCTTCAGTCATTACACATATTTGTGGGCAATCATCTTTTAAGCTTTAAATCGGTCTCTTCTATCATGTAGTCATGCCGTCAAGAGCCACTTCTTACAAAGGTAGTAACAGAACGTATTGAAGTTTTAGGCAGGCTTATTTTAATGGTATTCAAACATAAATAACTGGATCACCCATACCATTCCCCCAACTTTTCACTCAACATTTCTCCTCTCTGCTGTTTTCCCTGAGTTCTCTGAAAAAAAAAATCCATGTCAGCTTTTCTGTTCTCAAACATTATCTTTGCACTTAAATATTATTTGGACCCACATTTATGTGCTCCATTATAATAGGAATAATACTGGAAGTACTGTTGAGTATGCTTGGTAAAAGTGAACGACATCTAAAGCTGAACTTCATATTGCACCAAGATAACAGACTGGTTACTGGCAAACGGGACAGGAGTGGTTTACACTAAAACTGCCTCTCCCTGGTTATCTTGGACCCTTAACTCTCTTGCTGAACCTAACTGTGATTACCCTCTGCAAGAGAAGTGTGACCTGGATAGAAGCTGAGATGAGGGTGAAATTCTGAGTACTAGATTTTGAATTCTAAGTATTTGATTCCAAGTGGTTTGTGGGTGAGTTAAAGGGAGTCAGAGGCAGCTCACTGGCTTGAACACCAAAAAACTCTTGGCATTAGCCATCACCAGGCTTCTGCTGCAGCCATCTGTCAGTTGTGGTGAGTAAAAGTAGGCCTACCTTCACTCAAGTATTGTGCGCAAAGTGGTTGTTTCACATTTTGAAATTCAAGAAATTCAATATGCCTTCTTGCTGTGAGGCAACAATACTCCATCGCATTCAAACAACTGTGGGGATGCTGGGGCCTATCCCAGCTATCATAGGGTGAGATGTCAGGGTCCTGGGTTTTTGACTGAGTGTTTTGAGTTTCCTGTGTTTTTTGTCACTTTTTATTGTGAATTATGTTCTCATTGTTGGTCTTTAGTTACTTCATTGAGTCTAGTTTCTAGTGCCTAGTATTTCCCTCTGTGTATTATTTATCATCTTTAGCCTTTTGGTTCTTAGAGTTCTATGCCTTATGGTTTATGTCTCTGTGTTCTTAGTTGCTCTGTCTCCACCGTGTCTAGTCTGCATCTCAGTGTTATACTTCCTGTTTTACTTTGAAGGTCTGTGTCTCATGTGAGTGTATCCTGCTTTGCTTCCTTGTCTCGTCAGTTCTGATTTCCCCCAGCTGTGCTCTCCTTCTGTGTCTCATTTCCTCGTTATTCCCCAGTGTATTTAAGCCCTGTGTTTCTTTGTGTCAGTGTCGTGTTGTCCCTCATGCTGTGTGTTCCCTTGTGTGCATCTCTGTGAAGTTTAGTTTATATTTTCCCAGTTTCGTTTTGTATCTTTTCCTTGAGTCAGCAAATAAAGCTGTATTTTGAGTTCATCCCTCGTGTCTGAGAGCTTGCATTTTGGGTCCAACTCCTGCCTGCCACACAGCGATTCTTGACAGAACGACATGACCAGACATGGACCCAGTGGCACTCAACCCGTCAGGAGATCTTCGCCTGCCCCATCGGTGCTGTCATCAAAAAAGAAGCAGCGCCGCCGCCCATCGCCACAGCCAGAAGTCAGAAGAGTTGCCGGCTGTGATGAGTGAAAGAGACAATAATCAAGAGTTTTCTGACTTAGGGACTGTTTATTCCGAGGCCGTGTTTTTTGAGTCAACTGCCCAGCCTGAAGCTCAGTCATCTTCTCCGCCACTGCCTCAGTCTCCAGTGTTTCCCGCTAGCTCAGTCATCTACTCCGCCACCATTTTAACTTCAGCCATTAACTCAGTCTGCTATTCAGCCTCCTATGTTGCCATTAGCCCAGTCTGCTAATCAGTGTTCAGCTCAACCTTTAGTTCGGCCACTTGTGCAATCCATAGCTCAATTACCTGTTCAGTCTGTCGCTCATTTGCCTGTTCAGTTCCGAGCTCAGTCTCCTACGCTGCCACTAGTTCAGTCCCCCGTAGCAGCTCGGTCTCCCTCTAGTTTAGTCCCCCCGTAGCTGGTCAGTTTTTTCCGCTGGAAGGTCCGAGGGACCGCTTCAGCCCCCTGTCTCCGCTGGAGGGTTCGAGGGATCTATCCAGCCTGCAGCGCCTCGGCCTCTGGCTTCCATGCCATCGCCTGCTTCGCCTGGTCCTGCGGTTGCTACGCCACTGTCCAAGCTACATCCAGCGCCTCAACATCGCCAGCAGCTTTCCAGGCCACTGGCTGGGTGTCATAACCGTCATGGGCAACCTCCGGACCTGCTCTGTTGCCGCTGCTGCCTTCCGCGTGGCTGGACTCCCGAACTGAACTGTTTTGGACTCCTGTGTTGCCGTCCTCCGGGTCGGCCCCCTGAATCATTCATGAATTGCTCCCTGTTCGCCAGTGTGTTTTGTGCACGTTTTGTTTTTGGACTCTTTGTGCTCCTGTTTTTTGTTTGTACGGTCATTTTGGGTCCAACTCCTACCTGCAAAACAGCGATTCTTGACACGAGAGGCGGGGTTCACCCTGGAGAGGTAACCATTGCACGGCCAATGCATAAATTTCCACTGCTATACTCAGGTATGTGTATTACAGATTACTTGGTTAAACTCTTAGACAGAAAGACCTGGATAATCTGTACTTTTCTAGTCCGAAAATGAAACTGAAGTTTTTGTTTTTGGTTCTAAAAGTTTCAGAAACATGGTTTTAATCAAATATTGCCTTGGTTTCCATTGCTACCATGTGGAACTCTTTGATAATTTTTTATCACTATATATCCTTTAAAGTTTACTCACATGCCCGGCTGTCTTTTTTATATTTGCAACTAGGGCTGCCACGATTAGTCGACTAGTCATGTCGACTATTAAAATCGTCGACGACTAATTTAATAGTCGACGCATCGTTTGAAGCTTTGTAAGATCACAAAGGACGCAGGAATGAGTAGTAGGATTTAAGAGTGTAATAACGGACTGAAACAGAAGATGGCAGCACTGCATGTACAAGGATGCCAGCTGCCGTTAAACCCCGAAGAAGAAGCTGTGTCCCAGAATTCATAGCGCAGCCCAGCGCAGTTGTCAACAATGGCGGCAGCTAGTTAGTTTTAATATTACTCTTATTATTCTTTCTGGGTCACAAAATAAACGTTTAACATATTTTCAGGGGAGAATGTAGCTGTGTAAACCTCAAATATCTGCTCAGTTTATCAAGACACCACATATTTTCAAAAGCGCTCCGACGTTTTCGGAGACGTCTGTTACCCACTAGCTTGTTAGCTAGGCGGGGGCAAGGCTAACTAGAGCCGTGAGAACACCGGACTCCCGGCAAATCGTTTTCAAACCCACCGCCGTCTTTCGCTATTCAGGTTTTGTGTGTGTGTGTGTGTGTGTGTGTGTGTATATATGTGTGTCACTTAGATAACTTAAAAATGTTATTGTTTGGCTGAGATTAAAGTTATAGTTTTTGCACAGCTAAAACTGTCAAGCAGACAGCTGATTATCAGAAGTGTGAGACGCTGGAGAATATACTCCGGTGTCCTGTTATATTTTAGAAAGCAAGGAGTTTATTAAACTTCACCGAAACAATCTGCAAATTTCATTAAAAAATTAATAAACTACCATCTTGTCTTTATTTTTAATTAGCACAAACACTTCAAACTGTAAGCTAATGATGGTTATATAAGACCAGATGCTGCTGGTGCAATAAGCTGTACGCTGTACGTCCAATGGATGATGATCTGATTAGTCGACTAATTGCAAAAATAATCGGTGACTAGTCGACTATCAAAATAATCGTTTGTGGCAGCCCTATTTGCAACATTGCTAAAACTGGCAACATGACATTTCAGATTGATGGTGAAATATTATATCATGCTTTTGTTACTTTGAGGCTGGACTGTTGCAGTTCATTACTATCAGGCTCAAAAAAACCTAATTGGATACAAAAGGGAAAAAAAGAGTGCTAACATGGAATAGAGATAACAGATATACATCCCATATTAACTTCTCTACATTGCCTTCTGGAGAAATGAATAATTTAATCCTTCTCATATAAAAAGTCTTGAGTTATCAGCCACCTTCATATCTTAAAGACCTCATAGTGCATCCTGCATCCTAGTAAAACTGTACTTTCAGAGTACAGGCTTACTTTGGCTTCCTAGACTTTTCTCCCACGGACAAATTAAGCTTATTCAAGTCATACCACTTCAGTAAATGCATTCTGAGTTACTCAAGATAATCTAAAAATGTGTTCACCAGATGAGTAACATTCCCCAGACTTTTGCTCTGACCAGCATGTTTAAAACTCCTGGATTTCCCCCTTTGATGCTAAGAAAGTAATTTGAATATAACAATGCAGACATGTGTATAGGACGAGCACGCATGAGTAGATGGCTCATGCTGTATTCCCAGACTCACAGACTGATGTCAGAGTCTACGGCAGGATTGTTTCTTCGTGTCATGGTTCCCATCACAGGGTCGCCCTCTGCTCTTCCTCAACACAGAGTGGGTGTCATTTACAGTAAGACACCACCTCCTCACCCCACCCTACTTTCCTCCTCTCCACCACCCACCTCTGTGTATCACCCCATCCTTCTTTCAGTCTCTCAGCTAATCTCCTGACTTTTAGAAACTGAGCGTGGGTTTCATTTTAGGGAATGTTTACTCCTCTGTCCTGAAATGGCTGAACCAAAAAAAGCCTGAAATAGTAAGACTGAAACAGAGATTAGATAAACACTGTAGAAGTTCTGCCTTATTGTTTCTTCACAACCCCTCAATTCTTCCCTCCCCCTCAGAATACCAACTAACTGTCATTTAGTAATAACACAACCTGCGTTTTATATTTCACTTGTTTTGCTGTATGGGACGCGAGCCGATCTCCTGCAACAACCCAAAATATCATTTCACCAGCTCATCTCCCTGCCCTTGTGTTTCACATATCCCCTGGCAGTTTTTAATAGCTTAGATTGAGATTGCTTCTCACTGTGCTGTGAGCAGCAACTGCAGCAAGACTTTCTCACACTGTATGTTGTCTTTGGCTCCGGCACGCACGGTTCATTTCCTTTTGTCTTCTGCAGCACAACTGCTGCCAATATTCATATGAAATATTTCAAGAAAATGAGCTGCAGCAGAAACGAACCCCCCCCCGCCCTCACCCCAACACACACTCACACACACCCCACTAGCACCACCCCCCCACCTCCCTTCTCTCTCACTCTTTCTTTCTGCATGGGTGTGTATGCATGTAACACGTGAGTTTGGCTGCCCGGTGCTCTGTATTTGTATTTTCTATGAGGATAATGTACTGGTGCAATTCAGATGTTTGGGCTCAGTCACTTTGTCATCACAAATCGTCCCCTTCACTGCCACATAGCACACTACAGACTGCGCACTGGTGCAGCACGAACTCAAACATAACCACAAAATAACTCGGAGGAATCCCTTCTCGTCTCCAAATGGATCATTTTCATTATGTGTACCTAGGCACTGCGTGAACTCATTTCCCTTAAATTTTGTTTCCACGGAAGAAGAAAAATTGAATTTCTGGGCTCATGAAATGTTGTAGTTGGTCTATTTCACGGTGAGGATGCCTCTTTCAAGGAAAAAGGCCCATGTGTAGGAGGAGAGGAGAAATGCGGGGATGACAGCATGAGTCATCCCTGAGAGTCCTGGGAGCTGAGTTTTAATAGCTGGTTTACGTAAACCAAATGTTTTTCAGCAATACTCAGTTGTGTGACCCTTGATTGAGAAAAGAGGACATTACATCAGAAAAGCCCGCTACCCTAGTGTAATCAATATAAAAGAACTTGTATTAATGGAACCGTTAAACCCCAATCAAGAAAGTTTCAAGCATGCACCGCATAGACCTGTTTCACTGCACCCATTTGGGTTTGTAGTAAAGTGGAAACACAGGTGTTACTAATCACCTTAATCAATGTTCTGTCCCTAAACACAACAGACCCTTAATTAAGGTGATTAGTAACACCTGTGTTTTTCCACTATTACTTGTCAAAATGGCAACTGAAAAAGTGCTTTGTACCAATACAGAGTTAGCTGAGAGAAACACCTTAACATCTCTTTGGTGAATAAAAAGGAATTCTTTCTTTGTGCTGTCCTAAGTAACTAAATTAGCCGTCATCATCTCTTCATATCACTAAGTAACACAGTATACAGGAAATGTCTGTTGTTTAATCCATACTCTTGCTAAATTAGGGGGGAAAGGACAAGTTGTTTTTATTGGGTGTGTGTGCTTGACTTTTCATTGACCCAGGTCAATGGTTTCCTGGAGGCTTCACTGATTGCTTGGCAACTTAAAAGTGAGGAGCTGAAAATTGATTAAACAGACAAATGAGTAAATACAAAAGTAAAAGCTAAATACAAGAGTGTGCAAAATCTGATTTCTTTACATTTGGCAGACTTTTTTGTTTCCAAACTGAATCCAAATCCCATTTCTTTAGATGAGCCTATGAAAATTGCCAAAGATAACACAATCATACAATAGGCATGAAATTGTATTTTTGCACCAAAATGGTGATTCCCAAAGAGCTATAAGCTTGGCAGTAACTTGGCAAATCTCAGCATGGTGTGCAGTGTGTTCTTAAAAAAGTTGAGGAAACTGGACAAGTGGAAGACAAAAGAAGTGGCACACCCAATGAACTGGGCAAGGCTCTCCTTAAGAAATAAGAATAAATCAGCCAAAGACTTGACACAGGACCTGAGTGATACACCTGAAATTTCATTTGATCCAATAACCGTTCACTGAAGCCTCATAAGAAGAAATAAACAGGGATAAATTAGACAAGAACTAGAATGAAAATCAGAGGCAACAGGTTTGATAGAGGGATAGATACAAATGTAAAATATTTGTTTCAAATCCTTGATGAAAGTGTGTTTACGAGGAACAGTTTCCTGATGACTGCAAGGTCCCTAGTACAATTCTGGCTCAAGCTTTTGTTGAATGCCATATTGTTTCAAGTTTGCATCACCTTTCAATGAATTTCAAATGACAAACCCCAAAGCGCGAATTTTTCCTTTGTCCTTACTTTTAGGACAACAGCAGTATCCAAGCCTTCCACTCACAGCTCTTACAATGGCCATAAATGCTGTAGACAAAGCACAGATATAACCTTAGCTGCAGAGGCACTAGTTTTATTGGCTTTAAAAATATCCTCATCTAAACTATTCTTTTGGCTGCAATGCAATGTTTTCTAAAAATGCTGAAGAGCCGTATTAAATAAAGCGAGTTTATAAAGCTACTCAACATTAAATAATTACCTTTTGGCATTTGTATTTGCATACATTTATTTTTTAGGTTGTAGTTTGTGATGCCAGGTGTTCACATGCTGAATACTCAGAGATTTATTCAGGGTCTGCGGGGTACACTCAATAGTAGCAATGCAAGCTGTTCTAGTTTGCCTACTTATCTCCCCTCCACGTGCGATTTATGCAGAGTCAGTGTCCCCCCACAAGAATCTGACCATCTTAGGGATGGAAAACATTCCCTGTTTCCCGCTGGTGGTTCACTGCCATCTGTAAGAGACACACACTTGCAGAGAGAACCATAAACACACCCCGTGCAAAAAGACAGACAAATACACTTTACTCCAGTTTTAATGTTATAACTTTATTTTAGGACATCAAGTATGAATGCATTCTTTGTTTGCAAAAGGAAGAACAGAGAGGAGGTGAGGAGGATGCCTGAGAAGGGGATTGTTACTGCTGATGAAGAAAGAGCAGTAACAGAAGAGAAAACAAAGAGCTGTGGCTTCAAGGCTTTTTTACCTTGTTGTGGCCTTGTTTCCAAGCATAAATCTCACTACTGTGAAAAAAAAAAATTGTAATAATTTATCACTATGCTACCAACTGCAGCAGGCTTCATTTAAGTACTATGCATTTAAAACATTGGAATAACAAACACAATGACTGAGCCTGATGGGATTGTCAAATTGATGATTAAGTTGGGCACAACCTGAAAACAAGGAGCTGGAGTGGAGGTGGGTTACAAAGCTGCTTGCATATGTAATGCAAGATAATGTTCCATGTGAGGTTTACTCACTGGATGTCTAGAAAAGTATCTGCTTAGCTATCAGCTGATGCGGACTAAACATTGAGAGCAGCTGATTTGAAGCTGAGCCTCCTAATGCAATTACAAACAATAAAACTGCAAGAACGTATCCTAATCCAGACTTTTGGGAGATTTGTGAATTGTACTGTAAATTACATGAATAAAGTCAGCACCAGTCACAAATGGATGAAAGACTGATTTCAGTTTATATAGTAAACTTTTACGAGAAGGTTCCCCTGAAACTTTGAGACCTCTGTTCAAAATCTTTAGCAGGAGTTCTCTTAAAAAGTGGGGGAAAAGACGTGAATTAGGGTGTACTATTAATTATGCCTTTTGAGGTCCTATAGAGACCACAGGTCCTCCGGAGCAAAGACAAAGTTATGATAAAGATTTACTGAAACATCCGTCCTGCTGTTTGCTCAATTCCAAGCCTCTGCTTGAAAGACAGGGGAGAAGCGTGAGCTGCTGGCCAAAGCATGAGCGAATGACAGAGGAATGGAAAGCAAAAAGAGACCAACTCTGGAGAAGTCGCCTTTTGAAGTTAGCCAACAAAACAGTTTTGATTCAAGTCTCCCACATCTGTCTGCTGCCTCGTGCAAAAATCCTGGAATCCCCCACCCCCTCATCATCACCGTGTCACACACACACACTCACTCACTCACACAGAGACACACACGCATGCGCACAGACTCATTTCCAATGCACCGGCACAGATCATGAAAACAAACATTTTCAAGGAAGTTCTTTAGCCAAGTGGCAGATAAGCATGGCTGCTAACTGAACATGATCATGCACACCCTTGTAAGTCCATCTACACATGCACAGTTAGAGCACACACACACATGCACAGTTGGAGCAGAAGCTAATGACATGAACTGACATTGACCTAGTTTCCAGTGGGGCAATGATAAAGAGAGAGTGGAAAGATGAAGATTTGAAAGAGGTTAAGAAACTCCAGGGCATTTTGTGCTCGAGGACAAAGTGTGTTGCGCATGTGTGCATGTGTGTGTGCATATGTGTGCGATTCCACTCAGTAAGGCCTGCCAAGCTGCCATGCTAAGCCAGGGTAAAGAGCCTGTGAGCACAGGGAGGTAAAATCTCAGATTGAGGGCTGCTGAGGAGCGAGGCAGTCGCTGTGGGGGTTACGCACACACTCATCTATTCTACACAGACCCGAGCCAACAGCAACTCACTGTATACTCATTTAACAGAGACTCGTGGCTCTCTCTCTCTTTCTTTCACAGCACACCCTCACTGGTCCCTGACTTGTGGAAACAGGAAATAGAAACAGGCACAAAGGCGTCGGTCTCTATATTTTTTTGTGCATTTTGTTTGCAAATCTCACATGACTCACGTGTCTCCACCTCTGGGCTGCCTCTGGGGGAACATACATGTAGATTTTGGCATGGCAATAAGTGCTGCAACATGGCCCAGTCAGTGGGCCAAGTCTTGCTTTGCTTCCTTCCAGATCTGAACTCTGTGTGACTCTGATAACATTGAAACGAGGAACAATTTCATGCTCTCGTATTCTGGGCACTTTTTATGACTTTAATTGTTCCATTAAGGCGCTTCAGGGTCTGGGAATGCTTTGTCATTTGAGCAATCTGTATGTGTGTATGTGTGTGTGTGCAAAGTTAATGCCCTCCGGCTCATCAGCACTCAGGTTTATTCTGCAAAAGGACTTCAAGTTCAGGCTTTTATATTAATGCTCTGGATCTGAACTAAATCCACAGAACTTGAAGATTTTTTTACAAAAAGTTTATCATTTCCTTTTTCTGAGGAAACGTCTCGATATCGGTTCAAAGAACACACTCACACACATATGCACTAACAAAGGAAAGCTCAACATGTGCTTACACCATTTAAGGTAAAGTTCCTTTTGTTGGTCGAGCTGAATATTTAAATTACTCTAACAGTAAATCTTTCTGCAAGCGAAAACTCAAGGCCTCATGGGCTCATGTTGCGAGGTGGAGGGAGATCTCATGTCCAAGGGTGTCTGCATCTATTACTGGGGGTCATGTTCTTAATCAGATGATTGAATAATGAATTACAGCTTGACACAGTGGAGATTTTGTGAAACGTACTGGACATTATTCAATTATTTTAATTATTGGGTTCGAGGGCTGTAAAAGTTATGCGGTGGACCACAACCCTGACTTTTTTATTATTAATTATTAAACCGATGGTTTCCTGGATTAGTTTAATAACTTTTTTGGTCAGAGCAAGTGATAAATTGGTTACTTATCCATTTTGTGACATTATATTCTTTGTCTTAACGGTCACTTTTAAGATTTTTGTTGTTATCTAGTCATCCACAGTGGCCATTATGTATTAAGTGGTTTCCACCAGGAATTAGGTCCACCAGGGTCTTTCTGTGTGGAGTTTGCATGTTCTCCCCGTGTTTGCGTGGGTACTCCAGCTTCCTCCCACAGTCCAAAGACAATGCAGTTAGTGGGGTTAGGTTAAGTGGAAACTCTAAATTGCCCATAGGTGTGAATGTGAGTCCGAATGATTGTCTTTCTCTTTGTGTTAGCCCTGTGACAGACTGGCGACCTGTCCAGGGTGTACCCTGCCTCTCGCCCTAAGACAGCTGGGATAGGCTCCCACGAACCTGAAGCGAACAGATGTTTGGAAGGCTGGGACCAAAAATGTCTCAGTACTACCATTTAAAACCTCCCGATCATATATCTATTAAAATGTTGAATGTCCAACCTTCTTTTTTTCTAACTGAAATATCATCGGTGTCTTTGAAGTCACTTAAAATTACTGCCTTTCACTGAAAGTGCCAAATTTCTTTTTATATCAGAGTAAAAGTATGCTTTTATCCTGCTCAAGAGTCCAAGAGTCGAGGGTTATCTATAGACAAGCATTTCCTTTGTTCAAATTATCAACACCAGTCTGATAAATTGACTGTCTTGTACAGTTACACTCCGCAGCTTTGCAAGCTAGGGGCCAGAGGTCAAATGGTGACCTCGCAAGTTTGACAACATGTGACCCTCACCAGGCCTCACAAGTCTGAAAGAATGGCATCACACACTAGGTCATTGTTGTTTTTGGTGAGTTGTTCTGGGTGAGGTCCGTGTGACTCAGAGAGAATCCACATGGGCATGAGCGAAGCAGGAAAACCGCATTTCTTGGTTGTAAAATTATTTAATTTCACCCTTGTGACAGCATTCATATTAAAAGATGATATCTGATTTTTTTTTTTGTTTGTTTGGACAGAGATGCATTCAGTCCCTCCCTGTTTACTGACTGTATCAAATGACGCAGATATCATTATTACATTTACCTTCTGCATAAAGTGTTCAGGAAAACACGGGGACAATATTTCAAGTGTGTTCATTTCCTGTTCTTTACCAAGAATTGTGGGAAGTTAAATGGCATGTAGGTTCTGTGATAACATCCAAAAGAGTTACCGAACAAAAGGCTTCGAGTGTTGCTGTTCTTTAGATATCCTATCAGTGTTTGTCGCTTTTCTCTCGGTTATTGGCAGAGCAGTTTATTTACCCATCAACCACCAGTTGTTCCTCAGTCTCAGCCTGGCAAACAGTGCTGAAGGTGATTAGTGTGGGTGAGACCCTCCAAGTCTCTCTGAGAGGGCAGCACAGCCCCAAACAGTCCACTGCATACTTTGAGCATACAGTCATTTTCTTTTTACTACACCGAAATCTATAAGTGACAGGGTGCTGAAATCTGAGGGAGCAGCGCTGCAGTTGTTGTTATAGGCTGTTTATTACCAGCTATTTTCACTGATTTTTCAGACACATCTGTGTGAATATCATTAAAACAGACACTGAAATGCAAAAAGGTTTCACTCTTTGTATTTAGCTCTTGTGAATTTGCTTTATATTGCATATAAGATTAAATGGAGATACAGTTTTAGAAAACTATCCAGATCTATTTGACCAATCAGGGGAAAATGTGCTGGTATAGTATAGGATGAAGAGCTCTTGTAAAGACTGATAGCGCCACCTTGTGGTGTGAAATATCCTGTGAAACATGGATGCAGTGAAACATCCTTTTTTTTTCTTTCAGTAAAGAAGAAATAATTAGATATTATATGCAAAATTCAAAATAAAATGATAATGACTTTTAAGAAACACACATTGTGTAAAAATGTTGATTTCTTTATATTTTCCAAGTGGAAAGTAAGTTAATGGATTTATTGAAAGATCTGCAACTATACATGGAAATATAGTACATAAGGTAAAAACTTAGACAGCCTTTTTGTCGTTTCTTTAACCAGTCTTCAGGAATAGTTCTCCAGGCTTCTAGAAAGGCATTCAAAGCTCTTCTCTGAATATGTAATAATGTGTTAAATAAATACGCTACAGTGTTTTTGATAATGCGATTAATGGTTTGATATTCACACCTTTTGACTAGGATCTGATGTTTTGGGGTTTACTTCAAAGTCGGGCTCAATTCTGTCCACTTTAGTCCAAATCATTTGAGGCCACTTATTTGAAATGCAAGGGAATTTTTTTTCTCCATGTTTCTTTTTTATCTATCACAATCAAAAAGCTGGTAGTGTTTAAATTTTGTAAACTAATGAAACAGAGCAAAACTCCCAAGGCCAAACCTAATCATGTTCAATAAAACAGCCAGAATCTTTAAAATTGTTGCACAAAGTTGCAATTACCATGCTGATCCTAAACATGGAGTTTACGAAATAATAATAATACATTTTATTGGCTATTGCTTTCAAGCTTCACCATGTGAGCTCAGCCCATGAAGTACAGAAGATGAATCATCCATAACATCAACTTTTCTTCTTCTTCTTTTACCTTCAGAACTGCTTTAATTCTTCATGGAACCGATTCAACAAGGTGCTGGAAAGATTCCTCAGGGAGTTTGATCCATATTGACCTGATAGGATGGCATGCCAATATGATTCAAAATCACTATATGTACATGTGGATGTGACGATTTGTCAGCTGCATATCCACAATGTGAATCTCCCAATCCACTAGAATCTCGGTGAGTCAGCTGGTCGTATTATTCTGAAATAATAAGATCAGCCCATCTGACAAAAATAACCACACCACATTCAAAGTTACTTAAATCATCTTTCTTTCCCATTCTGATCCTCAATTTAAACGTCATCGTCATCCTGGGAATGTCTACATGCATGACGAAGGGGTTGGTGACTGTATGTGTATAACAACTCATAATTATGCAGGGTATCTAAGGTTTTTGTAGTAAATGGGGGAAAAAAAGAAAATTTCAATACAGCCAAGTTATTCAGTTAAATGTTATCGTGAATACAATGACATCTGAATGCTTTTAGCTTTTCTAAATTGAACAATAATGTGGGCAATGTTGTGAGGAACTGTTTATTTTGTGGTACAATCCCTAGTCACTCGAAGCTAATTCCATTAGTTTGATATCTTTTTGTTATGGCGTGAATTGACTGGAACTCTTGGATGGACTGCAACACGATTTCAAAACAAAGTTCTGTTATTCTGGTTAGAGGTTTAACGTCAAATAAATCACCAACAAAATCCGATTTAATCACTTGTGTAAAAGAACCAAAGATGTGTTTAACCACATGTAATGTGGACCTAAATGGGGCTTCTAGATACAAAGACCACTGCAGTTTCATATTCAGTATGCAACAAACAAGTGGGATGAAAAGTTATTTTTCTCAAGTTAAGCATGGAAAGTGGGAACGAAAACAAAAGAAAATCAAAACTAATGAGCACGAGACAAATATAGTATATAGAAAAGGATTTGGAAAGCCTGCCAACATTCTGGTTATTTCCTGCCAACACCAGAGACTGTGTTGAGACACTGAGTAAATAATAGCAAACTGCCTGAGAGCGAGACAGGATGTTCTGCAGGCCAAAGGCTGTTCTCAATACAGGCACAAGCAGTGACTTGAGAGTTTACTCAAACAAAAAACAAAACACACAGTAAATAATATAATGGGCAAATAATGCAAAATTGTCCCAACAGTTTGGAAAAATGATCACAGCTCACTGGAAATTATGTCCAGGGGTGCTCTTCTCTTGAGGCAGCTGAAAGTGTTTAAAGGTTTAAAAGTTCTTCTTCTTCTTTTTGTTGTTGCTAGGCCTCTCTGTGTTTCATCTCAAAAACCACTGCTAATTCAAGACCATGCATCTGGCAGTCTGTGAATGTTTGTGTGTTTGCAGGATCGGCTGTTTCAGGCACAGCTCGCTGCTTCCAGCAACAATGGGCATCTGATTCTCCATGTGGAATCGCACCAGGTGGCCAACGCTCAGAAACACCTGATCACGGGTCCGCACCTGGTCAATAAATGGAAAATATGCTTAAAAGTTGCTTTCTTTCTCTTCTTTAAACGATATTTGAATTCCACCAGCAGAGCTGTACCTGTCCATGTGGATCAACCAGCAGTAGGTGTCGCACAGTAGCTCCCTCCATACCGCTGAGTACATACTGACCGGCAGCAGAGCTGCTCTCTCTGACCAGGAAATCTCCGCTACAGGTGAGAAGCGACTCCGCCTGCTCTCTTCCCAACCTGGGATGAAACAAACAAAATTCCACGGGAGAGAATGACCTTGGAATTAGCAGCATTTTGACGCATCACTCATAGTCAAACAGATATTGATTACCAACCTGCCGTGGAACCATCCTTCTTCCTGGATCAGCTTCTGGACCCGCGTCTCAGTGAGCAAAGAGCGTTGTTCAATATTGATCTCAGACTGCTCTAAATCTGATGGAGATTAGATAGAGGAAGAAAACAACAGTTGAAAAGCAACAGCTTTAAACCCCAATTGAAGCACTGCTCACTTTATTTGATTTTTAATAATCAAGTTAAAGTAAAGTACAGTTTCCTCTGAATCATAGAGGCATAGAAGTCATAATTGTACTTGAGGGACAAACTCGAAACTGGACTCGGATAACGCAGTTGATTTTCACCTGCAGGTGGAGCTGGAGTCTCATCTGTGATGGAGCAGTTCTCATAAAGGGAAACAGGCCGAGGGAAACAGACCTGCAATGGCACACCATGAGTCATACACACCAGACACATATTGTTGGCTGTGCACGTTTGAACGTGTGTGTGTGTTTAGGGGCAACTGCGCTGGTAACATTTTAGAGATGAGCAGTCATGACAGGAAATTATCATCTGGTAATTCTGGGAAGTGAAGAAAACTTGTGAGGTGATGTTTGGTGAGAAGTAGCTCAAGTGTTTCTCCTCTGGGATCAACATTTGTGCTCAACAACATCATTTCTGTATTTCTTCACAAAAAAAAACACGTTTTGGCTGCCATTTAAAAATGACCTTGTATAAGTTACAAAGTCTCCTGGAAAAGCATTTCAGCATTTACAGCGATTACTACAAAGTAATCAGATCCAGCTTATCTGTTGGCTAAATGCTAAAACTTTTAGCCAATGCTAAGTTTGTGAACTTAGTCCATAGATGTGATTATAGTCTACAGTACATCCTATACAATATAAGTTTAAATAATGCAGTCTCATGCATTGCAACATAATTATGTTTCAAATTGTAATGTGACAAGCTATGACATAACACTATCAAAAACTAAACTGTATTCATGCTAGTCGACCACTTTAAAAATGCTGAAAAGCACCAAGAGATGTGGTTTTAAGCTTTTACAACAACAATGGGAACTTTTCTTTCTGAACAAATTGTGTTCAAGGTCCTGTCCTTATATACACAAACTCAAGTGACTGTAAATTATTAGTGCTTTGGTGTTACAGGTAAGTCTTACCCTGTGAATGTTAGCATCTTCTTTGCTCTCCTCTTCTGTGACCTGAAAGTCTTTTATTCCACCTGGGTCTCCTGGGTTCACATTGTAGTAGTCACGGTGTTCACTGAATTCTCCTTCCCGGTTTGCCTTTTGGTTTATTATTAACTCTTCTGGGCACCATTTGTGACAGATTCTCAGTGCCGGTCTGAATATACACATAGTGTTGAGGTATTGGTAGAAGGAAGGAAGGACAGAAAAGACATACATTTTAATATCAGATAAAGATACCCTGATATGCCTGATATGCCTTCCCTTGCTAAACCATGAATTAACCATAATTAATGACATTTTTTTGAAACCTGGGTTCAGTTTCACTTGCCCAGGCCTGATTACCGCCAGACCTGCTGAATCAACAAATCACCTAAATAGAACCTGGTCTGACAAAGTGAAACAGGCTAAAAGATCTCAAAAACAACCGATAAACAAACTAATTTACATATATCCGGGTGAGATAGTGAGAGATAGTGGTGAACCTTCCCAGGAGTGGAAGGCACACAGGCTCATCTCACATTTGCCAATTAGCATCTTGATGACCCCCAAGACTTTTGGAAAAATATTCTGTGGCCCGATGAGATAAAGCTGAACTTTGTGGAAGGTTTGTGCCCCAAACATGTCGGTGGTAGTGTAGTGGTCTGAGGCTGCGTTGCTGCTTCAGGAGGACTTGCTGAAACTGCTGGAACCATGAATTCTGCTCTCTAGCAGAAATACCTGAAGGAGAACGTTTGGACATCAATTTGTGCCCTGAAGCTTAATGACGCTTTGGTTTTTTCAACAGACCATAAAGTCCAACGCCGAATGGTTCAAAAAAATATTGATGGGTTATTCAAAGTCTGGACTTTCATTAGGCCAAAATGATCTGATTGAGATACTTAAGCATAAATCATGCTTGTTTAACATGAACAGTATGTCTGAATTAAAACAATTCTTCTAAGAAGAGTGGGCCAAAATTCCTCCACACCTCAGTTATTCTAGTTATCATGAGTGCTTGATTGCAGTTCTTGTCGCCAAGGGTGGCACAACCTGTTATTACATTTAGAGGGCAATTACTTTTTCACAAAGGCCCAGTAGGTTCAGATAGCTTTTAGCCCTAATAAACCAAACGTATCATTTAAAAACTGCATTTTGTATTGATTATGGTTCTCTGTCTCATATTAAAATTTATTTGTTGATCTGAAGCATTTAAATGTAACAAATATGCAAACATCAGGACGGGGGCCAATACTTATAGCACTATATACAATCATACATATACACATATATTCAGCTATACTTATATGTACATATGAATTCACTCAGAGTCACTGACATAATATTAATAATAATAATATTTATTGATCCCCGTGGGGAAATTCCTCTCTGCATTTAACCCATACACTCTGTGAAGCAGTGGGCAGCCATTGGGCGCCCGGGGAGCAGTGTGTAGGGATGGTAACTTGCTCAGGAGTACCTCAGGGTAGCTGTTCAGTGGATTTCGAACTCCCGACCTTCCGATCATGGGGCCACCACCACTATCCCTGCCCCATACAGTAAATACTGCATAATATTGTTTCTATATTTAATAGCAAATCCATAATATACTATAATATTTTATATATATATATATATATATATATACATATATATAATATATATATATATAATAATATATAATATATATACATGTAAGAGCTATAACCTGGAACTGGTGGACAGGACCGATGGTGTCTGGCTGAGAAGGTGGCGGAAGCGCGTCTCAAAGGCCTGACCGATGCTGTTGATAACCTCATTGGCTTGACCCTCGGGACACTCCAGGATGTGACAGGCTGCCATAGAGAGCAAAAGTCAAACATTATTTTCATAACAATCAGTAAATTGAAATTTGAGTGTAAGGCCAGCTCAAAGCAAACTCTCTCTCATACCTCTGTCATTGGCAAGGTCTTTAGCTACATAAGCAATGTAATCTGCCATGTCCTGTAAACAAATTGAGAGAAAAAACACAATAAAAGGCATGATTATAAATTATAAATGCAAAAAATGACTCGATAGACTTTTTCCATGTGGAAAGCTCAATTTATATTTATATTTTCACCCATTATTTTCAGTTAATGCTCATCCACGTGTACGCTTCGTCTGAAGAGTTCAGCCTAATACAAGAGCACAGTAAGCTGAATATGGTTCACCATAAAGCTTCTGTGTCAGACTGAATTTAATTCCCCTTTGCTATCTTTCATGTGCCCAAGCCAGCTGAGCAGAGGCTTAGAGCACACTACAAGATTAGTATGGCTAATTAATTAAAAACAGTGAGCTATAATCCCATCCACAGCTTTGCTGGTGTTGTCTTTCCCAGAGAGTAACTAGCATTCTTATTTTCTCTCATCTTTAGTCAGTGTATATTTCTGCACATGATTTGTAGTGAATCTGTGTTTGAACTAAAAGGCCAATCAAAATGCAGTTTGACCTAGACAGCAGCTAATAACCACATGCCCTACAGACAGATCTGCATTGATTTTTATGTTCATTACACACATTTTTAGGGCACAGGAAATTTTCACTCAGGCCAAATAACTTGAATCCTGTCATGTGGATATATGTGCGCACAGAGGGAAACAAATTAAGAAGAATAGACCTGAGTAATTAGTCTGATAAGCGCTTGGCAAGGTGTAAAGATGATGAAGGCAGTTAGCTCTGATGAGTGCATAAGTCACAGCAAAGGATTTCATGATTTGTCGCCTTTAGCAATTAATTAGCACAAGAATTACATTCAAGAGTTTTACAATGAGCCAAATTAAGGGTAAAACCGTAAACAGACACATTTATTAAATGACTCAGACTTGAAAGAGTAATCCTTAAGAGAAAACTCACAAGCAGTCACATGATTAATCACTGCTACAGTTCTAGCAGAAATAACCCATCAAATAAAATTTTTTCTTTATATTTGCCAGCTCTTTTATATAGTACCAACAAGCTTTAAACACTTAAGGAGGTGGTTGTCAAACTTTTCTGGAAGGCTTCGCTTCTGAAACAGGCAAAACATTCACGTGACACACTCCCAAGAATGAAGAATCCAAATTAAATTGAACAAAATAAAGGTCAGTATACCCCCAGCACACTCTGAATGCTGGGGATAATATACTGTTGAATATCAGAGGTTCTTTGCATAAATCATATTCATTAAAATTAATCACAAGGGAATGTTTAGACATTTTTGCCAAAGTCTGAAGTTTCATTTGTAGCATGCTTTCAGATCCTGACCTTGTACCACTAATTAAAAGAGCAGAATGATCAAGAGTTGAGGCAGGAAATGATTTAATCCTCCATAAATGGTAGTACACCAATGCAATAATCAGACTAAATCAAATTACTCACTGTGTGTGTGATTGTGCTCTTGCTACCCTGTTTGTGTCCCTATCTGATCATCAACGTGTACAAGGGGAAAGATTTGAGAATATGAACATACTGAATCTCCACCGGAGGCAAATGAAATGGTCTGCATGGGGTGGTGGGCAATCTTCTGTGAAAGAGAAAAGAGGAAATGATACAATAGCAGATAGGTTTGGCAGTAAACCTGACATGAGGCTGTTTTGATGGGGTTTAACATGCTGACACTGTCACCTGTAAGGACGAGGCAGCGATTAGAGTCATACTGTCGGTGGAGACAGTGAGGATGATCCTTCTTCCAGAAAACTGCAGGTTTGTCTGACCCAGAACAGAAGACAGTCCCTTGCAAACAGGCTAATGATGACAAAAACCACTGTTATTCCAGCTGAACGTGGCAGAAAGAGAGAGTGTGTGAGTATGAGTGTGTGCCTGTCTGCGCACACAAGCCTTACCCTTTTAGTTTTCACTGCTGTTTTGAGCAATGTCCTCGCACAAAGTCTGCTGATTGCCTCTCTGCACACAAACACATAGACACAGATCAGCATGTACATAAGCACATGCACACAGTAACACAGAGATACCTTTGTATGTGATCTGGTGTGCCCTGCGGACATGTGATGTGCATGTGAGAGGAAGAAAACTACACTACAGAAAGCACATATACATGCACTGCTGGAAGAATGTAACCAAATATACTTACTCAAATGCAATACTTTATTACTTTAGTTTTGGAGTACATTTAGTACACACAACCAAAAAAACCCCAACATATTACACAAAAGGTATCCTTTTATCTGCATGTCGCTGTGAGTATTTGATTCAAAAGCCAAACATGACTTAGTACTTGGTGGAGAAACCCTTGTTGGCATGCACACTGATAAGACATTTCGTGTAGTTGGTCACTAAGTTTGCACACATGCTCAGCATTTCTCTTCCCCCAATCTCAGCACTTTCTCCCAGTCCTTCTCTGAATCATCTAAATGTTCACTTAATACGAGCCTGTTCATGTGCCTTGTTAAGCATGTGCTGCAAGACTTCAATCCACTGCATATCGCAGTGTGTTCCTAACAGTGTTCTTGGTGACTGCGGTCCCAAGTGTCTTAGGATTATTAACAAGCTCCTCCAGTGTAGTTTTGAGCTGATTCGCCATCTTTCTCAGGATCATCCTCACCCTGTGAGGTAAGATCTTGCATGGAGCTGCAGACCAGGGGCAACTGACGGTCATTTTAAACTTCTTCCATTTCTGAATAATCGCAGCAAGAGTTGTCACCTTCACACTGAGCTTCTTGCTGATGGTCTTGTAGCCCATTCCATCTTTGTGCTGGTCTAAAATCTTGTCCCTGATGTCCATTGACAGGTATTTGGTCTTGTCCGTAACAAGATGAGATCAGGAGTATCCGTAATTGATTGTAATCTGTGTGTTACATGTGCACACAGCTAATCGTAGGAGCAAGAATTCTGGCTGGGTGATTAAATACTTATTTCACTCAATTACATGCAAGTCAATTAATAACTTTTTCTGAATTTTTGGTTAATATTCTGTGGTAAACATGTACTTCAACAAAAGAGAGGAACATAGGGTAATGTATATAAGTGGAAGAAGATGAACACAGGTGGACTACATCTTATGCAAAAGCTGCAACCTGAAAGAGATAGGAGACTGCAGGGTGGTGGCAGGAGAGAATGTGCCAGGCAGCATTGGTTAGTAGTCTGAATGATTACTTTGGAAATCAAGAAAAAGCGTTTGTGAAGACAGAGCCAAGGATTAAATGAGAAAGAAAGAAAGAAAGAAGAATGTTGAAAGAGTTGGTCGGTTGAGAAGAGGTACCAGATGACAGGAAATGGAACAGCTGTAGTACTTAGGGAAAGTCCAAAAAAGGTCTTTGGTGTATTCTCTGGATGGAGGATAGAGGACGAGGAGACCTGGTGGTGGAATGAGGAAGTACAGGAAAATATTCCAAGGAATAGATTAGCAAAGAAAAAGTGGGATATCGGGGAAATAAGAAATTGGACAGCAGCACTGGGAGGAAAGAGAGAAGTAAAAAAAGGCAAAGGAAAAGGCTTATACTGAGTTGTATGCAAGATTCAAAAACTTGTATAAATTGGCAGAGGCAGAGAGATGGAGCTGGAAAGGATGTGCAGCAGGTTAGACAGCGAAACAGTGGTGAGGTGTGCAGCTGGAGGGAAAAACGGGTTCAAGGTTGGGATGGGATTACATCAGGGATCAGCTCTGAGACCTGAGGTTGCAGTGATGACGCACAGGTTGACAGATGAGGTCAGGCAGGAGTCTCTGTGGACTACACTGTTTCCAGACAACATTGCAATGTGTACTGAGAGTAGAGGGCAGGTATAGCGGATATCCTGGATATTGAAGATAGAGCTGCAGGCAGGAGGAAAAGAGGAAGACTGCAGAGAAGTTTCAGGGATGTAGTGAAGGAGGACATGCAGATTGGTATGACAAAGGAGGATGGAGGGTGAGATGGAGGCAGGTGATCTGCGCTCCATCTTAAATGAGCTTTGGCTTAAAGAAGGTACAGTAGCGGCCTTTATGGATCTTTTTTTTTTTAAACTGCTTTTGTTTGTTTCTTAGTTTGTTTTTAATTGTATGGCATATTTTCAATTTGCATTTGTGGACCAGGACACAAACTGTCTACACTAGCAGTGAGTTTCAGCTGCCCACACATGGATTTCCACTATAAAATCTGTGTATTGTCTATTTTTAATGCAGTGCTGCCTGAGGTCTTGAAGATCACACCCTTTCAATATTGGTTTTTGGCCTTGTCCTTCGCCAATGTCTCTCTGGATTCTTGGAATCTTTTAATGATATGATGAAATCTTCCAATTCTTTGCAATTTTGCATTTAGAAACATTATTAAATTGTTGCGCTGCTTGCCATTGCCCACGTGGTCTTTTACAGTGTTACGAAATCCTCCTCATCTTTATTTTTAAGAAGTCTAACTAGTTGCAAGATGTTGTTTTTGTTAATTTGCTTTTAGCTTTTTACAAATTCAGTTTTCTTGTAACTTATAAATCCTTCTTTTAAGGATAACTTGCAATAATCACTGTAGTGAAGAAAAAATTACAGAAGAACAACAACAAAAAAAACATAACTAGAATAGCTGATCACAAACTTCCATCTGCAGTGTTAAAGCAGTAACACTTCAAAATATTCCTGGTATGTTTCTTTTTTTTATCAAGTCAATCTGAGCTGAGATTGTATCTCTGACGCTTGGGTCAGCGAGGGCAAAGCAAAAAAACACCCCCACGCGCACGAATGGAACATCCCACTACCTAGGAAGCAATGCTGATTTCCAGGAAGACCGTTTTTCTTCTTGAAAACACATTGTAAGAATTGGATTGAGGTTTGTCTCCCTCTCTCTCTTTTAATAAGACTGAGGGATCATTAGGAGGAAATTCATCTAATTGGATTTTCTGCTCCATCATTCAACAGCGCTTCTGTAAACAGAGAGGGCTGTGTTATGGCATCCTGCACTAGGATTTCAATATCAAATGATGAGGAGAAAGCCCCGTTTATGAAATATTATACATTTAATTTGATTTCCCTCTTTGAAACATTTTTGAAATAAGCTACACATGGTTAGCTTGGCAAATATATGTTAAATGAGTTCAGGATAAAGCAATTTTGCTCACTTTTTTTCCTCATCTGTGTGCAAGTGAAACAGCACCTAATCCATATATGGCATTCCCCTGCAGTCAGGATTATGTTGCATGTATTATACGTTCATGTATTATATCATTAGATGTATATATTCGTATTTGTGTTTGTTTGTGTTTGTTAGAAAGGGGTGCAGAGAGGACCTCCTACCGTGTAACTTGCATTCTTGTATCAAAGTCAAGGGTTCTCATGGACTGGGTCACTTCCACACTACCCATGTACTAGAAAAACACACAGAAAAAAAAACAATGGAAAAATATATTATAATAATAATACTAGTAATAAAAGTCTCAGGAACATCCAACAGAGTCCTGAGGACTCGGAGGTGCGCACTTTCAACAACAATTAAAATAGATTAAAGAAACACAACACTCTTACAGGAGTCTGGTCACTTTTCATGAATTTTCTGTTATTGCATCCTCACTTTTAGTTTTTATGATGGAAGAAAATGATTCTGCAGAAAAGGTGAAAAGTTCATGAGCTGATTTGCGGCAGACAACATAGATTTACACATAGCTGTAACGAGTCAAGAGGAATGGAAATAACTGGGCCTTCGAGAAGGTTCCAGAAAGCTGATAGAGAGAGAAAGTGGTTTTATGCATTGTGTTTAAGTCATTTAAGTTCCATCCATGTGCATTCTTAGAGTTTTGTGGCTGGGAATGGGAATTTTGTTTAAAAAAAAAAGTGTAATAGAACACGTGAGACGGGATGGAAATGCTAGTTTGAAAACAATCAATAAATTAGATACGCAGAGCAGAAATTTAAAGTTCATATCCAAATTAAGTCATTGTTTTCCTGAAATCGGTTTAACTTCTCAAAGAATGTATTCTGAAACACACTGGAGTTGTTGTTTTTGTTTGTCTGTTGGTTATATATAACCATGCTATTAAAATAAAGGTATTTTAGTTATTCAGAAGAAAGTACCCCAGGGTTATTTAAGTGATGCTTAAAGAGATTTCACAGGACACTGAAAAACTAACTCCACCTTAACTGCTTCCACTGGCATTAAGAAGGTAAGCAGGTGGTGCTAATCAAATGCGCTTAATTAAATGATCATCTGGAAGTGTGACCACCACTAAAAAACCAGACATTTTGGTAGTTTGCTGGTCTGGAGTATTCAGCTATGTTAACACTATGTCACTCCAGGGAGTGGATGTCCCGGCAAACCTAAGAGCTACATCTCAGGTTCTACAGATCTCAGTTAGGATGTGAAATGTTAAAGTTCATGACAGTACAATTAGAAAAGGACTGAACAAGTTTGTTCTGAGTGATTGCCAAGAGAAAGCCTCTTCTCTCTAAAAATAAAATGGCAGCGTGGCTTAGGTTTGCAAAGTTCCATCTGCAAAAACCGCAAGACATTAGGGACAATGGCCAGACAAGTCCAAAGCAGAAATGTGTGGCCATGATGCACAACGACTGTCAAAAATCAAACACAGCATATCAGCAAACACAGCTCATACCTACTGTCAAGCACAGCTGTGGAGGGGTGAAGATTTGGGTTTGTTTTGCAGCCAACGTACCGGAACACCTTGCAGTCACTGAGTCAACCATAAACTCCTCTGTATAGCAACATATTTAGGAGTCAAATATGAGGCCATCTGTGCAACAGCTAAAGTTTGGACAAAATTGGGTGAAGTAACAGAACAATGATCTCAAGGACAGCAGCAAATCTACAACAGAATTGCTGAAAAAGAAAAGACTAAAAGTGCTGCAACAACCAAAAGTCCAGAATGCAACACAACAGAAAATGCTGTATTGGAAACTTACCGTAAGAGAGCTGTGCATGAACGAATGCCAACAAACCTCAATGAACTGAAGCAACCTTACAAAGAAGAGTGGGTCAAAATCCTTCCACAACAAAGACTGATAAAATCATGCAAAACAAAACAAAACAAGAAGACCTCTGAAAGCATAAACCTCTGCTAAGGCAGCTCACTCTCTGTGCAGTATTTACTTTAAAGGGAATGTTGTACTCTGTGTATATTTATATTTGTTCTTAGTTTAAGAAGTTTGTAGTTTCTTCCATTTTAAAGGGAATTTTTCTTCCTGTACATGCTCGTTGTTGGAGTTTTCTCTGTATTATTGTAGGGACTTTACCTTACAAATAACATTATAAATAACATTTAAAAATTAAAACTGAATGACAGGCACACAGTCCTTGGCGGAGGTAGTGATTTGCTACTTTGAGTTATTACTGCCCAAAACTAACCTTTAAAATCTTTGTAGCAAATTTTGATTGGAATACCCAAGAAATAAGTAAGTCTCAAGCTTACAAAAGCAAAAGCAAGATGGCAGTTTTAAGCAAAGCAAGTGAGCAGAAAGTAAAAGCTGTGACTACATTTTAATGTGCGACCTGTCAGCAGATTCTAACCATGCGACAAGTAGCCAGTACAATCTTTACAGTCTTACTTTAGCTTATTAGAATGCCAGACAACTCAGAGTTGAGGTAAATGTTGACATGTGTCTGACTGTAACTGAATTTATCAGACTATATAGATGTGAGGAAGACAGAGAAGCAACCAGGCAATATTCAGGCCATGTGCTCAAATACACTATGACGAGTCCCACTTCTACTGGGCAGGAAATTCAGTATCGCAGACCTCATAGGCTGGAGGCAGGATGAGTAAGTCCATTGATAAAAACCAGACCTAAATCAATATATGTATACATGGGTGGGTTGAGCGGGCAGAAGAAACATATGTGTGTGCTTGTTTATAGAGGTCAATCAGACAGTCCATTCTCATTTCCACCAGTGGTCAGCTCACAGGCCTGTGTGGACACACCTCTGCCATCGGGACAAGATGGGTTCTGTTCTAGGACAGCATGCTGATACTAGATATATTCACACACATGCATTCACACACATAGCAGGACTGAACTGGAGGGAAGCAGAGAGCTAGGATGAGTCACTACTGCCTACATAGGAGGCTCTAACTGAGGAGGGGAGTGACTGTGAGTGTGACGGTGTGGATAGAGCAGAGAGTGTATGCATATGTGTATTTTCCATGTTCACGTGTGTGTATTTATTTTGGCCGTGGCACTAAGTAAACAGTAATTTAACACTGCTGAAATCTGGCATATCTTCAGGTCATGACGACTTGCATAGTACAGAGAAAAGGAGCTTGCACAGCATTTTGGTAATTTCTACACACAAAGAATTTTACACACATTAACAAAATTAAGAATATGAATTACTTGGGCAAGTAAAATGTTGGTTTACTCTATCTGATCATGCACATGTGCAGGGTCAGGTACCTTGATGTGATGGTGAACTGCTCTGCTTCCTGTCCCCACCACTGTACGATCACCTTTTGCAGAGGAAATCTTCACACAGCACAGACCACCTCTGTGATGTGAGCAGGGAGGATATCCAGGGGTCCAAGGAAGGCTTGCCATCCGTTGTAGGGTGATAGGTCTTTTTGTGCAGAGCAAAGCAGGGTGGATTAGATTTTGGCCCGTGGATAGGGGAGCGTTGAGGGAAGCGTGAGTGCAAAATCTCTCATTACTTCCTGAACCCCACTCTGTTCTGGACAAGGGTTTGTCAGTAGGGGCACTGATGCTTCTGCCTCTGGCTGTGTCTGTCTGTCCTTTTAGGCCTTGCCGGGAAATAGGGCTTTGCAGTCGGATGTTGGCCATGCGGGGGATGAAATCCCTCAGGGTGGATGGTCCGTGGTGTGTAGTAATCCCAAGTCCCAGCTGACTGAATTCAGAGTCTAAGCAGAGGTCCTGCTTCAGGGGCAACATTCCCTGGGGGTTCTCCTCCAGAGATGTTGGAGAATCGTTGCGCAGTCGAGTGTATTTAGTACGCTTCAGCATACCTGTAGAAGATGAAAAAGAAAGTGTCAGAATCAAATCAGCCGCACTGTGATTTTCATTGTACTGATTAAGCGACCTGCCTGGTAGGAGTCCCGTCTGTGATTTCAACCTGGATAAGGTTTGCTCTCTCATAATCAGGAAACAGAGCAAAGGAGAACGCTGAAATAAATGTAAAAAAAAAAAAGAAAGGAAACTTGAAAATTCAGGTCACCATTAAGGAATTTTAACTAAAGATTTTGGTAAAAGGAGATGAAGAAATAACATCAGGTTTCAGGAGCGTCTGAAAACTATCTTTGTGTCGGGTGCGCTCTGTCGTCAGATCATTCAAAGGGAATCCTGCTGTGCAGATTCAACTCACCACTGTAGGACTCTGGGATGTCCTGTTAAGTCTAGAGTCCAGTCTGCTCCACTCTAGTCATGCAGAGTACAGCCCCATCCTACTGACCCACACACTTTCTCAGTCAGTTGCCAGGCTCCCAGCTTCACCTTCACATCAACTTTCCTCCCCTCTGTCTTTTCTTTCTGAGGCGCAGCAGGATTGTGCAGCGTGTATGAATGAACTTTCTCTTTTTTTATGAATGAGATCTCGCTCACTACCCCTGTCTCTCTCATGACGCTGCATGCAGATGAATGTGTGAATGGAGCAGAGGAGAGATTGACAGACGGCCCCCAAAGGCTCTCTTTCTCCTCCCTCACCCATAAACTACCATCCAATCACAGGCAGGCAGGGTGACTCATGCTGTGCACATACACACACACACACACACACACACACACACACACACACTCACACTCAGTATTACACTGAAGCAGTGCTCCATTCCTTTCTTCTAACATGACTTCCACCTTAGAGATGTTTTATAAATAAATTATCATTAATTTGGCTTACTTTGGAAAATAACATTTTATCACTGGTACCATGACTGACATGATTTACACAATAAAATGTACCCCATAGTGACTGTATTGTTCAAATTAACACACAGGAGGAAGAGGATTTAACTGAAGCATTTGCATTTCCCTTTGATCCCGATCAGAACAATATTCCAGGCGCCATTTAAACAGTGTTTTACATACTGGTGTTATTCCTGATTGAAAGATTGTCTTTCAGATTGCGACAGTGCAGCCATACTCTCAAATTCCACAGTAAAAGCATTTTAAACCATGGAGCTTTACCTTTTTCCATAAAATAATAATTACACACCACTAGCTATTGTCAAAGAGTATGCAATATTGAAATCTGAGTGATGTCTACGGCAGAGTTTTGTCCCTTCCTAGTGGCCGTTTATTAAAACTACAATCTATATGATGTTGCTACCACATTTTTCAGTAATCAGCTGGTCTGTTAACTATAAGCTCGGAGCTGCTTTGTTTGGTAGCTCTGTTCAGCTGCACATTTATGGCAACCACCACGCTGCAGCAAATCAGTGTAGCTCTAGGGTTTGGAGAGAATGATCTTAAAAAGAGAAAATCTGAATCAGAATACTTTGTTTTCTAGCGGAAATACCCAGCGAACGGCAGTTCAGTGGGAGAAAATACTTATGTCAGAAGAGAATGGCCAGACTGCTTTGGGCTGAGAAAAATTCAAATTACTACTCATTACAACCAAGGTATGCAGAAGAGCATCTCTGAATGCACAACATATTGAACCCTGAAGCAGCAGCAGCAGCTAACATGTCCATCCCTTTACGACCACAAGAGCAAAATCAGTTTTATTATGAAACTCATAGCGGATTAATTCTGTTGTTCCTTTTCAGCTCTTGTGCAGTGTTTTGATTCATTTGGCATTCAATTGAACTTTTAACTAATCTAATTTCTAGACTTTTTCATCTTTTATTGGTTTAAAACTTAGTGTTTGGTTCTTTTAACCTTGTTATTGTGATCATTTTTCTTTCTTTGTGGGGATCTTCAGGCTGCATGTGTTTATGAAAGAACACACATTTGGCTCTTTATAAATAAACCCAAATTAGGTTAACAAAGGAGAGAAGATAAGGCACCAGTCAGAAGATTTTCTTAAACAACATTTTAATGATGTTAATCATCAGTCCATAGGTTAAGAGTGACAACAGGGTAATGAGAAACAGCCTCTAACAATGCTGTTAATGATGTACAGTCTTAAGGAGACCATCTTAAATATCCATGTAAAGATGAGGAACACGCTGAAAAAAGTACTTCATTGAACCATTTTTTTTTCTTTGTTCACATTAGTTACAAGACCTTTACCAGTACTGTATTTACATAGTGCAAAAAACACATTTGCTGTCAAATAACATACTTTAAACACTTTGATGGAAGTCATACCAAAAAATGCCTACACAGCGTACCTTGAATCAAACTAGAAATACTTTCAAAATCCCAAGTATGATATTCAGTACACCGTCGCGTCCCATCTCCACATTGCATACAGCCTGACGTACTGCATCACTATCGACGGGCCAACACCTCTCCATGATTCACGATCGAATACTTTTATCTAATTGGATTCCAACTATTACAATGTTTAACCCACCAAATGGCTTGAAGAACAGGATGATTGTATTTTTTAATACAATGCAAAATCAAAATCTCCTTTGTACAATTATATTTACAAAGGCATGTGCATGACTTGGTGATGACTTATTTAACTAGCGGTAGTGAAGCACTGAGGATTTTAGTTTTAATCAAATGTTGTTTGGGGGGGGGGCAAAGACAAATTTCTTTAGTTCACACGTTTGTCTTCCAGCATCCAGTTTCCCAATTATTTCATGAAGCTGTAAACTACACACACAGGCTCAGTGCTTTACTATTGAGAAAGTAACAACCAAGTTGTGTCTCATAATTTACTAGGGAAAATGTACTTTCGGGATTGATTAAAGATCTCAGTGTTGATGATAATGATGCTGGGAACCTTGGTAAGAGACGGCTTGAGAGCCCCGCCATCAGAGAACACGAGTGAGTGGAAAAAAAACAGGAGCATTTTTCTTTGTTTTGTTTTTTTTATGAAGCATGGACAGCATCTAGGAACTAGGACTCCATTCAGAGGAAAACAAACCCCAAATAATTTGACAATAGGCAAGATCAATATGACAAAACATTACATATTGTAGTAGAACCACCTAGACAAGGTTATATTCACAAAGCTTGATTTGCTTCTTAGAAGTTAAGTAATTTAAATCATCTGAATACAGAATGAGACACTTATTTATTTAAACATTAAAAAACAGAGACAACTGATGCGCGGGAGTGGTTTTGGTACAAAGACAGAACCCCTGACACTGTAATATTCGGTGATGAAAGCTAATTGCCAACTAAGCAGTTATAAAGAAACGCCCTCTCTCTCTCTTTTCCTCCTGGAGCAGCGAGGTGAAATTAAACACACAAACACACACATTATTTACATAGCTAAAGCAAAAGGACAGAGCAAAATAAATGCAAACTGTGCCTCCAAAGCGCACACACAAACACACAAATACTTGCAGAGCTGAAAACCCTCCGAGCTCTGAATAAAGTTAAGATGTGAGTTGAAAGGTTCCAACCTTCCTCCTCTGTGAGCTGCAGACACCAGCTCAACGTCACTGAGCGCTCATCGCTCGCTCCCACAAATGTTCCTGACTCTGAAAGAGTTCAGCTGTGGAGGAGGGAACGCTCCACCCTATATTCAAGTGTTGCAGGTTATGGGGCCAAAAAAAAAAAATGAAAAGAAAAATAAAGAGGGCATCCTTTTAAAAATCATCAGATGAGTTTTGGTGTGAATCTATAACCCTCAGACTTTGTTAGCTGTTTGGTCTGTGACTGTGTGGTTTTACGTTGGTCAGTTTCTCTGTGATGTGTGAGTGTGTGTGAGAGTGAGTGAGAGAGCATTGGTCAGCTGGGTGGATACCTGAGATTATGACTTGTGTCAGGGGCTAGACACAAAGGAGGAGGGCTGCTGGTTGCTGTGAAGAGGGATGTGTGAGAGGGAGGGAATGTACGTGTGTAAGTGATTTCAACCAGTGGGCTTTTTAGCCTCCGCTTGTTCTTTGCCTTCCATCTTTGTCTTTGTGATCTCTGCTGAATCAAGGTCCTCATCATCCTCACTCTGTACCCTCTCTTCTCCATCCTCTTCCTCCTCCTCTTCAGTACTTTCTTGGCTCTTTCCCAGCTGGAGGTTTTCCAGGGTCTTGGACACCCAGGATTCAATGCGGCTGCTCAGAGTGGGCACTTCTACAGAAATGGGTTCAGGAGTGTAGTCCTCCTCCTCATCCTCCTCTTCCTCAGCCTCCTCCAACATCCCAGGAACCAGGGTGGAAGTGGTGGAAGTGATGGATGAGTTCAGCGGCCCCCTGCAGCTTCCATCCAACGAGCCTGTCTCTGTGCTCTGCTGAGAGGCCAGCTCCAGCCTGTCGTCAGCTCGGACCTCATCTCTCTCTGGAGCCGGAGCCCTGGGCTGGGGAACGGTAGCGCCAAGAGGGGCGGTGTTGTTGGTAACTGGCGGGGCCTGACTGTCTCTCTGGGTGCCTGTTAAGGGTGAAGGGCGACTCAGCTCGCTGTCTACAGGCTCTGGGGCATCAGAAGTCTCCATCATGCTCCTCCAATTGGTCTCTGAAGGAAAAATACAACCACACGGTCCATTTTCTCAGATCACCAACATTACAGGTGAGGAAAGTAACTCAATAAACTACACAATATCTTAAAAACATTACACCAGTGGTCCCCAACCTTTCACATGTTTGAGTTGTTAATACTTCCAAATAGAACTAGAATTTAGTCTAAATTAATGAAAAGTCGAAGAAAACAACCATATTTCTCTAAACCTTAGTGTTGCCTACCTTGTTTCCCCATTAATCATCTCACCATCCCCAGGATTTATCCACAGAAAATTCTGTTCAACCTTTAAACCTAGGTTTGTAACAACTAGTATACTGTACATTTAGATAAACAGAACTCTACTCCAACCAGCTACTACTGCCAAAGAGGTTCTTTGATAACACTGATAACATAAAACAAATAGTAAAGAAACAGAAACAGGGCTTACCATATTCTTTTTCATTAACCTCTGAGATGGGCTCAGAGAAGATGGAGCAAAAGGAGATGGCTGAAGCAGCAGAGTGGTTGCGGGAATGCCCCATGTGATGAGGGACCTTCTTGTCATTCTTCAGAGCCTCCTCAGCCTGCTCCTGCTCCAGAGCGGACACCATGTCCTTGTAGGCCTTCCTAGCCTCTTCGGTTAAAGAAACTAAATGGTTGAAGAGTCCCTGAGAAAGGCATTTAAAAAAAAACAACAACAAACAAACAAACAAAAAGATACAGAGAGCTCATCATCATCACCAACTTGGGCAGATTATGTGGATAAAGGTTTAAAATGACATGAGTGTCCTACCTCAGCTCCAGAATAGTTGAAAATGCCCACAACACTAACGGGCACCAGCTTGTTGACACAGCGTCCGAGAGCTTTTCTGCCCAAGGCAAACACAAACGGGATCTCCTGCTCCCTGGCCATCGCAATTACATTGTATAAAGCTTCATCCAAACCACCTGCAGCACAGAAAAACAATCAGTGACTCAGATGTATCACACTTGGGAAGAAGAGAAAACTAAACAAAACAAAAAACCAACACACACACACACACACACACACACACACACACACACACACACACACACACACACACACACACACACACACACAGTAGAAACATTACATTTGGAGCTCCCACAATGACATGAGTGACGATCACGGGTTAATACACCGTGGTAAAATAAATAAAATATGCACACAGTACAATGCATGGATTTTTAAATATAAATGTATTTTGCCAGAAACACCAGAATCTTTAAAGCTCACAAAACAATTTCAACAACCGCCAGATAGCTAAAACAGCAAACAATTAAAGAGCAGGTAAACAGACTCTGCGCAAAAACGTATACACAAAGCGCAGACTCCCCCGGTCACACAACGGCACATACGCGGACATGCCGTCGGGTGGTGAAAGACGATATCTCACAGATTCCGAAACTGCACGTTTTGTTACTCTCTGACCAAAATTCACTGAACCAGCAGCAGAAGAAAACCAAAACTACACGTCATGTTTGAAAAACATTGTCATGTATTCCCTCTTACTTTTGCCATTTTACTTCCACCATGATAACAATCACACTTCCTCCTCTCTCTCACTTGACTTCAAGACCAGATTCCCATCAAAGATCTGTTTGCTTTTTATGGTCAAGTCTACTTTTGTGTTCAGTGTTGGGTTTTTTTTTTTTTCCCCTCCCCGACAAGAAATCCTAATTTCTGCTGTTCAGTACTGAAGAGATGTAAACTTTTACAAATTATGCCAAATCACAAAGCACTTTGCTGTGTCTCTAATAAAACCTCTGTAACTTTGCTCTGCTTCACTTCCTTCCGTTTTTGATCTACTGCAGAATATTTTCAAGGTGCTTATCTGCTATAAAAAGCCTGGTCAGGAAAATCTCCTTCATATTTTTGGGTTTTATCCTCAATTACTCTGACACAAAGGCATCTGCTGTGATGCTTGCACCTCTGATTAAGTCTAACAAGTGTCAGCTCTGCTTTTGTACATACAAACTCGGTGTAAACGATCTAATTGCAAAGAAATAGTCAAATAATTTGGAATTAAATATTTTTAATTTACAAGGTTTAGATAGTACAAGTCCAAGACAAATGCTCATAATTCTGATTTTTCTGACTGTCCGAGTCAAAATCGAATAGAATAAAATGAAATCGAGATCTTGTGAATCAGAATTGAATTAGTTGTAGAAATCAGTGATGGTAACCTGCCCTAATTAGATCTCAAAAAATCTAATTAATCTAAAGCAGATAAACCGGCTTTCATATAATAATAACTGCAGAGCTTGCCCAGTATGGCCAGCAGGAAATGACATATCTTGTGGCCATGCATTACTAACATGTGGCTATGTGCATTTGATCTTATGGTCACACATTACCACATTACTTGTGGTAATGCAATAGTACCTCTAATATCTCGTGGCAACAAAATAACCACATTGGCCTAGCAAACACAGGTACTGCATTCCCCTTCTTGAATCCATTTTTGGTTGAGCTTCGTCATTGCTCAGTGTGTGAGCTGTTTAGTGCTAAATAAGTAGTATAGTTTTTTTATTTAGCTTTTTTTTTATCATTTATTTTTTTGTTGTTCCTGAAAATGACTATTAGGCCACAAACAGTGAATTAAAACAGGCTGGAGAGCTAAAATATGAAAACTGCTGTAATGGTCCTTAAAAACAGACATTTCTCTGTTAGCTGCAACATGTGACTGATTTCCAATTGCAACATAAATATATTAACAAATAATCATATGAACTCAAACCTATTGGCAGCTCAGCTGGTCAGACCTTAGACAATATGACCTAATATGGCTTGATGCTGGAGGTATTACTGCAATAATCACCTTTGGCCTGAATCTTCTCACAGTTGGGAGAGATGATGACACACTTAATCTTATGAAGCTTCATGTGCTTGGTGACCTCTCTGAGACCCATGACCAGGCGACGCTTGGATTTAGCCTTGGTCGGATCCTTCTGGTAGACTCGCTCCTGGAAGCGAACCAGTTCCTGTAGCAGCAAAGTCACGCTCTCATCGATCTCTTTGCTCAGCACTTGGTTACAGTACCTGCAGAAGAGGGAGAAAGAAAGAAAATGAAATTGACAATAAAATGCTAAACATTTTTTTTAATTGTAACAGTTAATTGAAGAGTGTCTTATGGCTAACAAAAAAGGACTAGGAGATATCTACTTGGGACTGACTTATGTCCTACAAGGCTTTAAATGACTTTCAAAGTTTAAGCAGCTCTTCATGACAGCTTTGTTTGCCTCTTTGTTCATAATGCTTATGCTACTATACTTTGCTACTGGAAGTTCTACTGGTGTGGTCTGAGGAACAAGTGTCCTGGGGGTCATAGCTGAGAGGAGGAGTGTGGCTACAGAGGCCTTTTGAAGACTTAAAAGCTAAATCTGTTCTAGACGAGTGGGTTGGCACAATAGGCCCAGATCAGGGGCCAGAGAGGGACAATGCTGTATTTGTGACCGCTGGCATACATTTTTGCCGAGAGAGGACAATGCGCTCGGCATCTGTGCCATACTCTACAATTCTTTATTGTACAGATCCGCCCTTAAAAACACCCGATAACATTCAGAGTATGCGTCTTACAAGCCGAGGCTCTGTGATTTTTGAGTGGGGCGAGTATTTGCTTTACTAACCAGTTTTGTTACCACACTGGGTTTTTGCAGACATTCCAGGCATTTCTTACTAAAGGTCTGCCCCATTCGATAGTCACAGTTTTTCAGTTCACGCGGGGTAATAGTGAGCACTTACTCTCTGAAACGTCGGCTGTGGATCTTTGTGATGGCATTTGAAGCCATGGGACTTCCGATACCCGAGCTGGCAGGAGAACCTTGGGACACTGGGGTGATGCTGTAAGGAGAGTTCTGACTGGCTGGGGAAAGGGATGTATCACTGGGCACACTCAGACCATTTTCTGGATCACAAAAAACAGACCACAAATAAGAATGAGGAACTTTATAACGGATTAAAAAAAGAAAAGCGTGGGTACTGAATTACTTCACTTCTTGGTAATGACACTGACCTTCCTGAGAAGCAGGCTCTTGTGTAAGATCATCAGTAAAATGTAGACACTCATCCCCATGTTCGTCATGACTTGATGACTCTTGTTCTGCACATGGCTTCCCTTTCTTCCCCTCACGTTCCTTCAAAATAATCTACATAAACAAAGAGAAAAAATAATGTCTAACACAAAGGTACTTAAAGAGAACTTTAATATACTTTCTTAAATTATTAACCTTCTTGAGGGCTGTTGGTCGTTTGACTTTGGGGATCTCTCTCTCCTTCCCTCTCTTTATACGAGGTGCAGTGGAGTCCAAGGCATTATGCGGGGTCGAGTGCGACTGCTGATGACCCCTCAACATAGACGGCACACTGGTAAAGCCTGAGCTGTGGAAGGGAGTAGTTGTTCCAACTGCAGACAAAGAGAATGAAATCTAAGTCTATGTAGATGTGTGTGAACATAGGGGTCGTGATGTTTGGTTCAAGGCTGCATGACAAATCAAATTTTTATCTTGATCACGATTTTTGCTTCCTGCAATTACATGAACATGAGCAGGTGGGCAACATTTAAATTCCATGTTCTGCCAATTAAAAAAAATGCAAAGCAAATTAAGTGCTGCCTAACTTCAACCACATGCCAATCACAGCTGCTCCCCACTGTGTGCAGCTTGAAGTTTCCTGCACTTTATGCACAGCAGAAGGCAAAGAACTTGTAACTCAAAGCAGCCAGTTGCTACATAGTTGTTAAATGGAGTACTTCAGATTTATCCTGCAAACTGCCTGAAAACACATGACAAACTGCAGTAGAATTAATGCCAAAGATCCATGTCCACTAAGAACAGTTACAAATGCTTTAGGAAAAACTTTTCCTCTCGTGCAGTTAGTTTTTTCAAAGTAGCAAAACCCATGCTGTATGCAAAACGTCACAGGATATAAAAGGGATCTCATAGCTGTTGAATGCTTTGCTGCATATGTTCACATCCATCATGTGGGTATAATTAATGGAATGAAAGAGTTCATCTTACTTTCCTGCTAAGATTCATTTAGAAAGATCAACAGGAATACACTGTAGTGGTGAAAGCAGTGTCCTGACTTCATTCTGAAGTTTTTTTTTTCTTCTAAGAGATGCTCTTGAACAAAATAACTGTAAAAATATAATTTTGGCCATAGTTGTGCAGCCCTGGTTTGTCTGGACACAGAGGTAACAGTCAGTTACAGTTACCAAGCCAGCAACACAAATTCTGCAGCATTAGGCAACAATCACTACAAATCTACAGAGCACAACCTACTACAAGCCTCAAAGTAAAGAGCTTACTTTTGATAGATTTAGCTTAAATCCTTATTTCCAATTTGTATTGTAGGTTTTAAGCCACTTTTTTAACATATGATTAACTTTCCCGATACCTGTAAAAGACAGTGGCTTGGTATTGGTGAGTTGCCTGGCTTTCATAGCCTGCTGTTGCTTCTCCAAAGCTGCCAGCATGTCTCCCAGGTCAAGCTCCACAGAGGTTTTGCTCTTTTTCCCTGCTGCTTTGATAAAAGCTTCCTGTCAGATGACAAGAGACAAAAAGTACATAGAATTTTTAAAAGGTTAATTACAACTGAAGAATACCAGGTTTGTGTGCTAAAAATAATAATATAATATTTTAAGGCCATGAAGTGGTGAGTTCCAGCCTGTTCCAGCCCAGGGAACAGAGTTCATACCTGTAGTTTCTTCTGCTCCATGCTGATTTCAGAATATTCCTGTGCAGTGGCCAAGGCAGCAGCAAGAGCCTTTTTCCTCTGGCTTTTGGCCCTCTTGGGAACAGAAGTGGTGATGGGGATGGGTGTCTGTACAATGTTGATAGGGGAGTTTTCTGGCAGATTTTCCAGCTGTTATGAAAGTAGATGCACACATTAGCAAAGATGCAAAGATTTCCCAATACAATATTTGGTGATTTGGCTGCATTGATACACAACCATCAGGGGACAACAACAACAAAATATCCAGCTGTCAGAAAACAATTTTTCCACCCTGTGTGTGATTTGGTACATCTTAACTGTACTCTCAATTTCCCCTCAATCATGTACAACTTCAATTATCAACTACATTTACACACTGAAAGACATAATTGTGTCACAACTGAGTGATGGTGAGTAGGAGGATACACTCCAAATGTTTGTACTTATTTAAGGAGGTGATGTGCACTGACACTAGTTAGATAAAGAAATCTTGCTGGACACTTTGCTATATACACAAAGTATGAAGTAATAGTTATCCATCTATATCAAAACGTTTGCATTTCCTATTTTTTTTAAAATAAAAAATAAAATAAATTGCTTATATAAATCACATTTAACTATTAATGTAGAAAAAATAGAATGGCACATCTGTTCATGTTTTATGTCAGGGATGGTATCACTGCCTGATACAGGGAGTGCAGAATTATTAGGCAAGTTGTATTTTTGAGGAATAATTTTATTATTGAACAACAACCATGTTCTCAATGAACCCAAAAAACTCATTAATATCAAAGCTGAATGTTTTTGGAAGTAGTTTTTAGTTTGTTTTTAGTTTTAGCTATTTTAGGGGGATATCTGTGTGTGCAGGTGACTATTACTGTGCATAATTATTAGGCAACTTAACAAAAAACAAATATATACCCATTTCAATTATTTATTTTTACCAGTGAAACCAATATAACATCTCCACATTCACAAATATACATTTCTGACATTCAAAAACAAAACAAAAACAAATCAGCACCAATATAGCCACCTTTCTTTGCAAGGACACTCAAAAGCCTGCCATCCATGGATTCTGTCAGTGTTTTGATCTGTTCACCATCAACATTGCGTGCAGCAGCAACCACAGCCTCCCAGACACTGTTCAGAGAGGTGTACTGTTTTCCCTCCTTGTAAATCTCACATTTGATGATGGACCACAGGTTCTCAATGGGGTTCAGATCAGGTGAACAAGGAGGCCATGTCATTAGTTTTTCTTCTTTTATACCCTTTCTTGCCAGCCACGCTGTGGAGTACTTGGACGCGTGTGATGGAGCATTGTCCTGCATGAAAATCATGTTTTTCTTGAAGGATGCAGACTTCTTCCTGTACCACTGCTTGAAGAAGGTGTCTTCCAGAAACTGGCAGTAGGACTGGGAGTTGAGCTTGACTCCATCCTCAACCCGAAAAGGCCCCACAAGCTCATCTTTGATGATACCAGCCCAAACCAGTACTCCACCTCCACCTTGCTGGCGTCTGAGTCGGACTGGAGCTCTCTGCCCTTTACCAATCCAGCCACGGGCCCATCCATCTGGCCCATCAAGACTCACTCTCATTTCATCAGTCCATAAAACCTTAGAAAAACCAGTCTTGAGATATTTCTTGGCCCAGTCTTGACGTTTCAGCTTGTGTGTCTTGTTCAGTGGTGGTCGTCTTTCAGCCTTTCTTACTTGGCCATGTCTCTGAGTATTGCACACCTTGTGCTTTTGGGCACTCCAGTGATGTTGCAGCTCTGAAATATGGCCAAACTGGTGGCAAGTGGCATCTTGGCAGCTGCACGCTTGACTTTTCTCAGTTCATGGGCAGTTATTTTGCGCCTTGGTTTTTCCACACGCTTCTTGCACCCTGTTGACTATTTTGAATGAAACGCTTGATTGTTCGATGATCACGCTTCAGAAGCTTTGCAATTTTGAGACTGCTGCATCCCTCTGCAAGATATCTCACTATTTTTGACTTTTCTGAGCCTGTCAAGTCCTTCTTTTGACCCATTTTGCCAAAGGAAAGGACGTTGCCTAATAATTATGCACACCTGATATAGGGTGTTGATGTCATTAGACCACACCCCTTCTCATTACAGAGATGCACATCACCTAATATGCTTAATTGGTAGTAGGCTTTCAAGCCTATACAGCTTGGAGTAAGACAACATGCATGAAGAGGATGATGTGGACAAAATACTCATTTGCCTAATAATTCTGCACTCCCTGTATAAGAAGGACACATACGCAGCCCTTATATTCAAATGATGGCACAGAGAACTGTGTTCAAAAGGGGTTTTGCCTTACCAGGTTTTTGGGCAGCTTAGGTTGCGTATGTGTCTGAGCTGGAGTTGATTCTGGTTTGTTGCTGCGCTGAGCGGCCCCACCAGAAGCAAGATCTGGAAACTCATCTTCATCCTAGCAAATCCACAGAAATCCATTTGGCACAAAATTCAAATTCTCTAAAAAAAAGACATGTCATGGTAACAGTACTGAGATATTCACAGATAACACTCGCTCACCTCAAAGTAGAGGGGCTCTGGAGTGAGGTCTGTGCCTGTGACTGCTACTGGCGGATGTCTTTGTTCCGACTGGTTAAGTGGCATACGCCCTTGACACCCACTGTGGTAATCCTGAAAGGCAGAAACAGAGAGTGAACACACCAGTCAGACAGGGTACCACTGGTATTCAACAAGTTTCTCAACCCCGGTCTATTTGTGTAGCTAGTATCAAAGGAGGGGAACTTGTTGGGAAAGGAGGCCAGAGCAAAAATAGCAAAATAAACTAATTCACACATATAGCTGACTCAGTATTTCAAGGCATCTAAAAATGGCAACAACAAAAAAAAGAATGCTAATGATATATGTAATTTTGAAACATGACAATTATTTCTCTTTAAAGTACATTATGCTGAACAAGTCTGTCTCTGCTCCACTGGGATCTATTTTACCTGTGAGAAGTTTCTCTGCTCGGGATTCTTCCTCTGATCTGCTCTGTGAAACTGACCGTTTCTGTCCACCCAGGACTTTGAGGTAGCCTGAGATGCTACATTTACCCAGGTACCTGCTAGTAAATATAAAGGGGGGGGGGTAAGTATTTCTCATACAAAAGGAGCACCTCCATCCTTCTTAATACAATAACTACAGGATACGTAATAAATATCAGTATAAAACACAAAGTGAAATTGAGCTCAGAAAATATCTTAGACCAAACTTACCAGTCATTACACCAGCCTCTACTCCCTATAACACACACAGACAAAAGGACAAAAAAAAAAAAGCTGAGCCATTTGTGTGTTTCACTACGTGGGCAAATAAGTTTAAAGACTTTAGTACAGCTCCCTCATTGGTGTCAGCTCTGCTATATACTTAAATTGGCTCTATTATAACTATAACTATAATAGCAAACATGAAAAAGAAAAAAATGGACTAAAAGAGAAATTTGGAAATGTGGCACTTTATACTACATTATACTTTTATTGTACTTTTTCCAAGTATAACAAAAACAAATCCTCTGATTCAAAGTGCCCTCAGCACCTTTACTATAAAATTGTAAATTAATCTAAGCTACATCTGATGAAAAATGTACATGCTACCTATCACTTTCGCTCATTAGTCCTTAGGCTTATGCAGCTTCTAGGCTGTGTGTTGCTCTAAAGCAATCATTTAAGTTCCACTCTAAGTACACATCAGAACATATTTTGACAGATATCACATTTCTAAAGCTAGATACACTGTAACTGACCTTTCGGTGTGACTTTAAAAATATTCAACTTCCTCTTCCCATCTTACATCTGTACAGCTTTGTTTATTTTATCCTTCACATGATTAGAGTTAAAAATATCCTTTGCTGATAAAATATATATTTCAAAGGTAAGTTTATTGGTTTTGGAGGACTTTGTCAGTAGGCAACATACCATGGGTGCTGCTGCGTTCTCTGCTGTTCTTTGCATCGCCCCGGTTCCCTGGTTATGTTTGGGGCTACAGTAACCGCTATCACTGTCTATATCGGCTTCACTTGCACCAGTCTCGTTGTAGCTTTCAGCTGGATGGGAAGCCCGTCTTCTCTTTGTTCGGTTTTTCCACAGCAGAGGACTTACTCGCTCGGCAGCACAACGCCCTGATACCTCACCTGGGAAATCTGAGGACAAGGTAGAGGAAACTTAGACCGTCAATGTAATAAAACTTCAGTCAACTTTACTCCGACCATCAATGTGACATTTTATTATTATATGGTTATAAAATCCCAGCTGTGGAGTCAAACTATTTAAACAGGCTTGTTAGCTCACTCAAGCAAAAGAAATATTGCTGACATACTTGTCTGCGAAAGGTTAACCTCTCTAACTAGAAAATCAGCATTCCACTTTTTTTTGTTTTTATTTTTTTTTTTTAGAAGCACAGACATCACCAACATCAACCTGTAGGACTAGACCCAGCTCTTACTGGTATTGTGTCCTACTTCCTCGCTGACAGGAAAGAGTCTTGTTGTTACGTAAAGCAATTAACTCTAACAAAGTCTGGAATGTGCTCAACATCAGCTTCCTTCAAGTGATAGGAAAAAAGGAACATGACTGACCGTAGTCATATTTGAACTCAGATTATTCAGTCTTCAGACTTAAAAGTCTTTCTTATTTGACATTGTTTATTGTTATATAAATCCTGCATACAGCCTGAGTGCTAGGAATTAAACATATCTTTAATTATAGCCACAGTATTCGTACCGGTCTGCTGTGCTGCATCCACCAACATTACGGTTTTAGTCCTGCCATCCGGCCCTAAGGTGCACACCTCCTTCTGTACAGCTACACTCCTGGTTGGAGGCCGACGACCTCTTGTAGGCTGGCACACACCCAAATGTTGCTGTAGAACAAAGAAAGGGCATTCTCACAAAGTTGATAGAGATAAATGGGGGCAAACGTTTTAGTGTGGAATAACATCAGTAGAACAAAATCCAAATAAAGCTGTTGATCTTCTGCACCTTTGGGAGAACATTAGACCGGACCATGCCTCTCCCCCGCTGACTGGTCATTCCATATGCTGGCCCCAGTGCCATGGGTCTTTCACTGACATCTGCAGACACAGGACTGACCACTCCAGCTTGTACTGGACCTGGATAGGTGCCAGGGAAGGGCTGGTAGAAGCCCATCACAGGTGGGCATGGCGCAGGCATGATTTGGTAGTAAGCGTAGTCATTAGAGACAGGCGGCTGGGGAGAAGACAAGATTGGGTAGGCCAGGTATGGACCACCAGGGGTAGGATTAGGCTGCTGCCAGCGCAGCTCTCCTCCATTATACATGGGATGTTGCCTGTGGAGCAGCAGAAAAATGACATGTTAGATTATTACCAATATTACACCCTTTCAACTAAACGCAACCATGAAAATCAAGCATGTCTTCTCCACCACAGGGTTTTTGTGGAAAGTTGTCTAAAGCCAGCTCAAATTTTTCTGTAACAACTTAAACAGAACAATACCCCCTTCCCTGAGCACACTAAACAACAACATACAGTACGCCACAGAACATTGCATGAGCTAGATGTCATCTTAACACAGGTCAACTAACAGCCAAGTAGGTATATGGTATATGAAAGAGAAATAAATACTCTGTATAACTCATTCTGGCATTCATCACTGCATTGTGTACATCTCTGCACTGGGGATGCACCAATCCTGGAATTCTGGCCTGATGTTTTAAGAGTCTTCACCTCTTCAAACCATCTTTGAAAGTTCAACTACTGCAAGGCTGATGTGACACAATTAAATATTGCCCACTAACACTGGTAAATGCTGTTCCCTTTTACCGATAATACTACCAGTCAGTTAGCTAAATATTGGCAAATACTGAAATTTGTTTTTTTTATATACCAATGCATCTCTACTTTGTGGAATTTGTTTCCAGTGCTTAAAATGTGTCTTCGTTTTTTTTTTTTTTTTAAAACATGTAGCACTGCTGGGACAACTGATTAATATGTCCTCTACAAAATAAGAGGGCTATAATGGAAAGGTTATCATAAGTAATGCTGGTTTGTAAGAGGTGTACATGCACAAAATACACAAATGGTGATAACGATCCAGTTGACATTTTCACAGCCAGTCTGCTATAGTGGGCATTTCCTTGCATTCAAATTGTAGGGAAGGAAACAAAAGAACGGATGTTCGCAGGATATAACAGATCACTCAGGACAAAGAAAGAGGGACTGGAAACACAGATTACCCCTCGATATAAACTCTCTAAAGCTATGGAGGTTTCCATTCATAATTAAACAGTCTTACAGTACAGAGCAATGTAATGGTTCAGAATCAGCGCATTGTTTCAAGGCTCTGATCAGCATCTCATTTTGTGAAGCACAACATTGGGAATGAAATGTGTGTTTTTTTTCAATGACTTTAGTGACAAAGAATAAATGAGTTACTCCAAAAATAGAAGTAGTGGTGAACAGTTTAGAAGAGAGCAGATTGTTCTTATGCAGTTCAAAAGTCACCAGACTTCCCACAATGCTACGGGGGGGGGGAGACGATATTTCAACACTAGCAACACTGGAAAAATCCATAATTATCCTGGAACCACCAGTCCCATCAGCTCAGAGACAAGAGTTAGGGTTTCAGCCTTAAAGGTTACCATTCCCAAATGTCCCCTCATTTTGGGAGAGTAACACTACCTGTTGGGTTGGTTTTCCTGGACAAAAGGGTAGCAGGTGATGAGGTAGCTTGGAATGGGAGTACTTTCCACCCCTCCACTGCCTCCGCCCCCTCCTCCACCTGCCTCGCCAGAAAGACTCATGCTGACTAGTGATCCGTCAAGACCTTTCTTCTGTGGGATGAACGGTTCCACTTCAGGTGAAAGCTTCACATTCTGCACAGAGATGAATGAAGAAAGATTAATGACAGATGCTGAGCAAAGGCAGACAATATTTGGCTCCATGAGAAGACGGAAACATATCTCCACCTAAGATCTATTTGTCAAATTCTAACTAGTCACTGAGCCAGCTGATCACATTTTCCACACATGTAACTAAAGAGAGCAACAAATAACATTATTGTACTGTTATTGCAACCCCACACCTACTTGAGATAGCTGTAGAATGAAGCAACAGGTCATAACAATATAATCATGAAAACCCTTCTATGTTCTCTGCCCAGGCAGGTTTGTGATGATTGATAAGCTATCGCTCTCACGTTAAAAAAAATTCTAGCTAATGGAAACACTTTACAACCTTAATTCTAAAAACACTGCAAAACAACACTGACAGAGGACAATTTATACCCAGGAACATTAATACTATAGCAGCAAACATCCAAAAGAGACAAAGTGCAATTCACTGACTACCAGCAGACTGACCAGTGTTATGTGTTTTGTAGTAATCATAAACTATGCCACACATTTCCTCATACAGTTTCTGTTGGTTTACAGTCTTAAAGAGCTAAAAAACAAAACAAACAAAAACAAACAAACAGGAGGGCCTTAACACAAGGACATAAAACTTCATTGAGATCAGATATGACTTAACACCCAACTGGAAGGGAGACATACACAGAACACTTGCCGTTTATATGGTCGACTGAAGCCAAGAGGAGTTTGGAATATTTTTATGACACATTTATGTCATTTATAATGGGTGTTACCTAACTAGCAATGTCTATTCATTTTTATTTTTAGGGCAATCGCGATCATACATTCAAAGATAATGTTTGAGGCCTTGAACGTTACAATAATTAAAAAAAATTAAGCAAAATATAAGTTAACAGTTCAGTTCCAAACTCTCCTAAAAATGTTTCCTTTGCCATTTGTCTGGAAGTAATTTGCATTCAAAGTAGAAGTCAAAAACTTTACTTAATATCATGTCACCAAAGACGCTTTACAGCTTATTACATGCTCCTTAAATGCTTGTCTGACGAAATAAACAAACAAGAGGTCCTGGTGAAAAATAAGCAAAACACTAATGCCCTGAGGCCCCCCAAAAAAAGACTTGATTTGAAATAAATTTGATTAATATTAACAAAATGCAAAATATTAAGTAAAGCACTACGGACCAAATATAACTACCCCTCTTGTGCGTTATTAGTTTTTCCTTTATTGTTTACAAGAGCGGGAGAAACCTCTGAGACCTTGGTCTAAGTTGCCATTTTGCAAAAGATGAAGAGAGGTGACAGGGTTCAGAGTACAAAGATGGCCCCTCACTTCTGTGAAACTGTGGTCGGGATGCATGAATGGAGTATCAGTGCAGCCCGGGGATGTCACAGACAGCTATTGTCTCCCACTGCTATTGTCTGTGGGTAGTTCCCACCTTTTCTTATGTAACCTATGGAGCTCATTAAATCTAAAGAGAGTTATGGTAAATGGAGCCTGCTCTGCCAATTTGGTGACGATCACACAGCCATAAATAAAAGATTCTGAAACTCACAGACCCCCAGAGAACGGTAGCAATGTCCATGACCAGAACGATACTTCCACCAGAGTTGAGAACTACAGCAGTAGGTCTAAATGTATGCGATTGCATACTATGGCTGACAGGATGATGTTACAGGATTAAGTTTGAGAGGATAAAGTAGGGACAGTACGACAGGATAAGCTAATTATCAGCCAAGCCACAATATGGAGGCCTTGTGTGCACTCTGGGTGAATCTTGCATTTTGAACAGTAGTAGAGAATCCAGCTAACAATGTGAAGGAAGACATAGCTGGTCAGAATTCATAGCTTGATTTAACCTCGTTTTTGAGATGGTTAATGCGTCGGCTGTGATTGAAAAAAGGGCAATGAGGTCAGACCCAGATGTGCATCCCTTGGGGATGATGGACTGGGGGCTACTGATCTCACAAGCCTTTGTTTGTGCAAGCGTTTATTCTCACACCAGCTGCTGTCAAACACCGGCAAACAGCATGCGATTGTGTGCTTAAACCAGGGTGGACAGCGAGAATGTTACACATAAATAAGGAGAGGAACATCATCAGCATTGTCACGTGTCTTTTCTTAGAAAAAAGGATCGCATTTGACCTGTCTCATCCAGAAAAATCACCAAGAGGGAGCAATTTTGATGCCAGGTTATTTTGAGAGACTGGCAACAAAAGCCTCCGAACAGAAAAGTCAACTTTCTGCATAGCTAACAGCGTCAGAGGAATGACAGACATGCAGAAGAACCAGACATTCCTCTGCTGACGATCCATGAAACCTCTCCGCCTCCCCGATGACAACAGCACTCATGCAAACATACCCACCTGACTGAAACCTTTTTCTGAAGTCTCGAAGAAATTACGATCACAATTACACAGTCACTTTAAAAAAAAAAAAAAAGTACTGCTAGCGCCCACCTATCGCTCAGACTAAAATGACAAGCACCCTCAAAGAACAGCAAAGGTGTTAGCTTTAGTTAGCAAGCCGTGCTAACATTTAAGCAAGTCTGTCCATAACCACAGGAGTACTGCCACAGATATATTCCCAAGACAAAAAAATGACCAGAAACAAAAATGCTGGAACAATAGAGAACAAACACACCGTGTGCTACCTTTAAAAAAAAATCGCCCTTAACGCTTTAAATGCCGTTAGCCGTTTTACTATTAGCTTCCTAGCCAAATAAGAGGAGTGCTTTTATTGCTGTCGCTTGACAAAACACCGAAGCTCATTGTAGCTTTAGTACGAATAATGACACCAAAAAGCTCATTTACGCAACGAAGCCATTTGAATTACACTATCGCTTCAAGAACAATGCAAACAGGATCCGCATTTTTGGGGCCTCGATATAAACTAACGTTATTTATCAATTTCTAAAGGCTAAAGCGTTAGCAACACTCCAAAAAAAACCCACCAATTTGAAATAAACTGTACCTTGTTGTCACTCGCGTCCATGTCAGTCACCGCCGCCGCGCCAGACCGTCATCGACCACAGTGTGGACGTCAGGATTGAAGTATTTTTAATTTCTTCATTGTAAATATTAATAACCAACAGTCACTCACACCCAGTTTCTAAGCAGACCCCCACCGTTAACTGTTGCTGCTGCGTCAGCTAGCTGCGCTCTCAGCAGAGTAGCTGGTGTCGAGGAGCGGACTGCTGTCAGGGGGAAAATGGGTGTCACCTGGAACGGAAGCCGTTGAGGTCCAAAAAGTTTCAAGCGACTGGAAACCGTTTTACGTCACGAGCGCACAAAAATATCTTCAAAGGGGAAGTCAAAGTAACATGAAAGAAAATGCTCATGAATCTCAATGCTAACAGTTTCAAAACCTTTATTTATTCAATTCTACTTGATCAAATTCCCAAAGCACAAAGTTTGTAGCTAGTCAAAGGCAGCTGAACTCATTTAGTGCTGAGAGAAATCTTTATTACCAACAGGCAACAGCATACATTAAAATACTGTGTACAGGTTTTCATACACATTTGGAGGTTTTGTTTCACAACTTAAGCAACTTTGTGTTGCACATGGAAGGATTTGCCAATTAGGAACACGGAAAACAAAAACAAGTGCCAGTGATTTCCTTTTATCAGCACAAAACAACACACTCTGAACACTGTCTTAAGAGTGCTGGAGGTCTTCTTGATATTGACGCATTCTCAAAGCCTGTGCTGTGCCTCTTGTCTCAGAGGATAAACTTGAAGGAGCACAGTAGCATAACTTTATGGATGTATTCAAACATGCCATTTCTCCTTGTCTCTTGATTTTACAGGCCATCATGTGAGCTTGCTAACAATGGCTTGGTTCAAGGAGTTCAGCTGATTTGTCCATTTGTCTAAAGCTGTGTAACGAGCTCCTCCTCTTTTCTGGTAGTCCAGTTCTAGTAGTTGGTTCACCTGGTCAATTCGTCCATGGATTGTGCTGTGAAGGAAAAGGAAAGAAAAGTATCAGTGTGTTTACAAGACTTCCACTTGATTTTATATAGGAGTTCAGTGAATTTTTAAAAAGTGCAGCACTAAAATGCAATTTTTATTTTTAAAAATACCATTACCATGTAATACAATAAAAACACATAAGAAAATACAGAACACAAGACCAATCAGCGAGTGTAACTCCCCACCGAAGAGCAACGGCTATACAAAATTTTTTGCTTTTATTACAATATGATGACATCACCCTGTTATGGCATCACTGTGACATTTTGTAGCGCATGAGAAAAAAATAAAACAGTTTTTTGTACAGCCCTCTCCATGCCTTGTCATGACTACCCTATATGGTTTCTTGAATTTTTTTTTTTCAAAGTCAACAATGACCTTGGGGCGCTAATAAGGTCCGTCAAGGTTCAAATACTTAAGCCAACATAGGTACTAATATCCTCCAAGACCCAGAATATTGTTGTTAATTGTGAGTAATATAACGTTTTTACTGATTTTCACATTGAACTTGAAACTGACCTGATTCTCACCTAAATTAAATCAGCTCATTATTGGAATCTAACATCACCCAAAATGTGATATCTTGCAAACTGTGGACACTAGATTACTAACAAATAGACAAACAGAGGAACAAGCAGAGGGAAGCGATTACATACGCCCTCCCTTCGAAGGCAGAATAACTGAGAAGACAAAGAAGCAAAACTTAAAGATTTCAGTTTTTAAAACCATATTTAGGAAAAGAAAATAATAACTGTGGTTTTTCTTTTCCTGATACTTTAAATCTTGTAGCAAAACCTTGCAGATGACAACAAGAAAATGACTAAAAGTAAAAACACGCTGTGTGTTGTTTTCACATCTTGGCATGTCATTTACACAAGCATTTACGTAAGGTCACTGTTACAGTAAGACTGTAAATTAAACTGAAGATCTAACTGAAACTGTGTATTCATACCCGCCTTACTCCCTTATTGGCCAAAGGATGCAAAATATGAGGAAGTACATCTATCTACAGGAAGGATCTTTTTTCTGCTCAATTTCTCAGCACACATGTGAGAAGCTTACTTATCCAAGATGCACTGCACCAGCAAACTCTCCACGTCGCACACATCAATGTTCAGCTCCTGAAACACAAAGGAAGAAGTGAAGACCGATCCACTCAGATGCACGCCAACAAGTATACCTAAACATTCTGAATTATTAATAATTCCCCTACTTATGTGAAGATTATCAGTTTATCAGACACTTTAGCTCTCTTTTCTGTTTTAAACCAAACGTTGCTAATCAAGGTTGAAATAAACGGGGGAAATAAACCTACAATGTACATTTCAGTTCTTTTTTTTGTTTGAATTCACACTTTTACATATTATACCACAGAACCATACTATTTTAGTACTTCTTTCTGGAGATCCATTAATGTGATTATATACCTGTTGACTTCCATATGCTGATTTCATCAGGATAAAGTTATGTTGATGCCAAAACAGTATTTTATTTAATTCTGTTATACTTGATTCCATTAATCTTTAAAGACTGAAAGTACAGTGACAGACTGGGAAGGGAAACCAAATGTTCCTTTCAGTCAGAAACGTATGCCTCTCACCAAATCAGCTCCTTTCATCTGTGCCGGAATGACAGCTGCACATTCCAAGGCAATGATGTTAAACTAAAAGTAATGGAGCTTTTTTTTTTACACCTGAGTCACATTTACACCTTTCTTCCCATAGTGTATACACTGTGTTCAGTTTTGAAAGCGAAGACTGCTAGACTGATAATAAAGAATGTGACGTATAACCAGAATCACCATTTCAACATGAGATTCTGTCTGAACACCATCTTTGTTCTGTACTCCACATTTAGCCTTTTGGTCTTGAATATGAGTGAATGCTTTTCAGTAGAACCCATTTAAAGTCTTAAAAAAATTCAAATGAGCATAAATGGTTATCTAAAGAGGAAAGACTACAGACAGAGTCAATGTATGGGACAACTTTATTGCCCTTGGTCTTACCTTTGATATGAAAGGGATGTGTATTCTTGTGTACGGTTTGATGAGTTTAATAAGTACTTGAGTTCTAATATTGCGCAGGAGTTCTGCAACAGAACATCACATAATCAGATACACTTTTCAAACTCATTCACTGAGCACGTGGACTGAAGTCACGTTCACCACTCACCCTCTATGTGCTCTCTGATGAAAGGGTCGTCCATTATGTTACTGTGATTTGTTTTCAGGATTTTCTCAAATTCAGTGATGTCATTGTTCTGGTAGGCGCTGAAAGGGAAAACAGTCACTGTTGTTTTACTGTATTTATGGTGTCCCCGTGACCCACACACAAACTCTCATCCTGAAAGCTGTCAAACACATTGCGAAAATGTTACATTTTTATGTAAACACTATTCTTATTGCAGTTTTGAGCGTGCATTCCGAGCTTCTTGTTTATGTAATAAGTCTTAAATTTAATCGTAGAACACAAGATTGTGCCTGTTGTTTATGCAAACATGTAGACTAAAGAGTGTAAAAAAAGAAGCAGAAGACCAGTAAAAGTTTCAGGAAGACAAAAAAAAATATGGGCTGATCATTTATAAAAATCCTCTTACTGCTTTGCGAGCTGCTATGAATAAGCCTACTACCACTAGTTTTGTTAATATATCACTGTTCAGGCTATTAAAAACGATTACAACTAGCATGCGATTGCACAACTTAAATTATTAACCCACACACCCTAAGTAAACCTGAATAGAACGTGGGATTTCCGAGAAATGATTTTTATACATGATGTGCCTGGGACTGATGGCAATCTCTGCCAGTTAGAAGTCTCTTTTTGTGTTAAAGCTTGTTCTCTCCTTACAGACACGGTTTAGTGACGGAGCTGGAGACAGTGTGCAAGCAACAACCACACAGTGATCATAGAGATCATTATGTAATAAAAACAATCTGGCCCTTAGCAGATAAATACAACTACTAAGGATCAGGTCGGTAAATATCACCTCAGATGAACTACAAAACAATACGTTCTACATTGTCATTATTTATTTAACAAAAACTAAATCAAAATGCAGAAGCAATGTCTGAGAAAAACTAAATACATCCTTACTATTTCCATAGAAATCCAGAAGGTAAGTAGGAGCATGTGCTGTGAATCAAATATGCTTGATTAACTGATTATTAGCAAGTGTGACCACTTCTATGAAAGCAGATGTTTTGGCAGTTTGGAGCATTTGGGTGTGTGTTAACACAACGCCAAGGAGGAAAGGCATCATCAATGATCTTTTGTGTTGCTGCTCATCATATTGGGAAGGTTTCTAAGGCAATTTCCAAACAATATGAAGTCTGCCATACCACTGTTTTCACAAGTGGAAAAAATTCAAGACAAGTGTTTTCAAGAGTGAACATCCCAACAGGGTCAGACTGTGGAATGCTCAGAGATTTTGCAAAAAACATCCACGAGCTAGATCTCAGACTCTACAGGCCTCAGTTAACACGTTAAATGTCAAGGTTCATGACAGTATAATGAGGAAAAGACTGAACAAGTATGGCTTGTTTGGAAGATCTGCGAGGATAAAACATCTTCTCTTTATAAAGAACATGACAGCATAGCTTAGGTTTGCAAAAGTGAATCTGAGCAAACCACAAGACTTATGGAACAATATCCTTTGGCTAGAGGAGGCTAAGGTGGAGACCATAACAGAAAGCACAACCTTTTAAGAAAACCAAACACAGCATATCAGGAAAAACACCTCATATCAACTGTCAAGCACGGGGGCGGTCAGCTTGCCTTGCAAAGTGCCACGTGACCTGGGCACCTTGCAGTCATTTTATCAACAATGAACTCCTCTTTTTTTAAAAAAGCTTTGTTTTCAGCATACCGTTTCTGCATTTTGCCCTATTTTTTGTTAAATAAACGACGACACAGTATAATATGTCATACTTTGTAGTTCATCTGATGTTCTATTTAACTCATTTTAAGACCCGTTCAGGACTAGATTATTCTTATTACTTGTATGTAATAACTTATAGCCCTTGTTAACTAGTACCGACTTAGGGTTTTCCATTAGGTGGTAGTACCTGTACCAGGTACTTTTTTTTAAAAAACCTATTCAGCCAGGGTTCCAACTGATCTGAGGCTATCCAAAGATGCGACATCAACAGACTAGCCACCGATTGCCTAGTCAGTGATATCGCTTAATGAGGCGCGACAGCATCTCGTTTATGAAAATCAAACCAGACATTTTTGAAACCCCACAACACGAGAAAAGGCTAAAAAATAAAACAACACCATGGTCCCCGTGTCTGACAAAAAGCAATACACCAACCAGAATATATACCATCACTGTTGCTGTGGTATTCCTGTTGCATACAAATGTCATCGAGGGACTTTCAGCTAAAGGAAAATGACCAAAACAGAGTAGAGTCTAGTTGCATTGAGTCGATCTGAGTAAGTACTAGCGGAAAAGGTGTTTTTTGGATTAAACAACACCTGCACTATTTTTTATGTTTAACAATTTGTGCGCTTAACTAACTTTGTGATGCATGCTGTACTATTAGTGAATAGAATATGAATGCATGCTTACCTTACTAAGTTTGTCATCGCTAGGATCTCTGGGTCATTTTTGTATGGTTTGGCCTTGGGGGGGGGAAAAAGGACTTATTTGCAGCTTAAGCATAAAACATTATTCATTCATTAACAATGCATACAAATGTTACACGCACAAATCTGTGACTGATCAGTATTTAAAAATTTAGCCTTGCCTCAGATCATGCATACAAACAAATGAATCTGATAACAATATTAGCAGTTCGCACATTTCATGAATGCTTCAGTAATTCTGCATGTGCACTTTTTTTTCGTGTAAAAACAGTTCAACTTACAAATTAATGAATAAAATCCACTGGATGTCTTTTCAAAATAACAACAACAACAACAACAAACCCTGCAAAAACGTATGGCAACCAGCTAATCTGTGTGTTGTTTATATTACTAGATACACTATCACCATTTACGGAAAGCAACCTTACAAAAAATTATAAAACAACTAATTCCCACCTCTTGAGAGTCAAAGGGGTTAATTCCAGACTTCATAAGCATGTTTGCTAAGACCAGATACTTCAGGCATGTCGTCCTTCGTGGGCTTCCAGACTCGTCGTAGTTTTTAAAGGCCTCAAAGAAGTCTGTGTGAGCTTTCTCAAACTCACCCTCCCTCAGATGCATCTTCCCACCACACTCTGGCCAGGACCACAACAAAAACAAAAAAGCAAAAACCACAAGTAATGCAGCAAAAAGCTTGACAATATATAGTGTAGCAGTTGCACATTAAACTATGTAACTGCTCTGTGAGCTACACCTTCATACCTCTAATAACTCCCATTATGAGTGGATGAGGAATGGCAGATTTAATATGAAGGGACTGCTCATACAAGGCTTTCAATTTCTTGTTGTTTTTCTGTGCTGTGTACATTTGGATCTCCAGAGCATAGATCTCCAACAGCTGCGTGCCTTTCTTTAGGTCATCCTCGCCATCATCTGTCTGTAGTTCATAAAAAAAAATAAAAAAAGAGAAGCAACCATTTATTAAATAATTACTATTGTGAAATATACATACGCTTCTAACATACCAGCAGCTTCATGATAACAAAAGTAGTGAATTAAGACTTATTTGAACTCTTAATTAAGAAATGGATATTATCTCAGCCTGAAGTAACCGGGCAACCACGTTGCATTTAATTAGATCTACAAGACAATGCTGTGATAAAACCAAAGACACATATTCCATATTCTGCAAAATAAAGATTAACAGAACAAATTACCTGACAGGACTGGTGTAGTTGCCTAAGGATCTTTTGCAGTTTCCCATATTCTTCTCTTTCCAAGTACAGTTTCCCCAACTGAATTAAAAAATAAAGTCTGAACATTTATTTTACTAGAGAATTATTTAAGACTACCTGGAATCAGTGGGAAATCGTTGCATACCTTTGTATTAGTTTTGAACCACAGTCTGTCATTTTTTGCATCCTTCAAAGCCTCCAGTGTGGTTTCATAGAATTCCTGGAGCAAGTCCATCTAGTGACAAGAGAAGTAGATTTTAGAAAACACTGAACACGGTAAACGCTTCAAGTCCCCAAAACATATGCATGTCAAACAGTCTATCCACACCTGTTTGGAGGTAGAGATGTAGTCCAGAATGGAGTTGATGGACTTCTCTGAGTAGTTTCTGGTAACAGCACTTCTTATGTACGTGAGAAGCTGCTTGTACCTGTTCATCATCTCTGGAAAGTTTGTCTACAGAGTCGAGAAACACATTAAACCACCTCTCAATAATTTGTGGGGTAAGTGTAAAAGACAATGGTGAAAGGTTTTACAAAGTATACCAGCTTAAAATTGATTTTGATCATCTGTTTAAGTGCTTTGAACCCCCATTCTCCTTTCTCTCCTTCTAGTTCCAGCACCTGAACACACCAAAGTCAACATACGTTAGTAAATTCCATTTTTAAGTAACTTGAATAGAGAGCTACACAGAAGAAATTATTGTTCTGGCGTATGACTCCACCTTCTGGAAACTGCTAAGCGCTGCTTTGGGATCATCTTCCTTCAAGGCTTTGGAGTTATAGTACTGGTTCTCCAAGTCCACATTTGGCTCTGAATTGCTGTCCTCTGAGTATTCCTAAGTTTAAGTATACAAGAATGTAAAAACTTAGATCGCAAAAGTCACTTCAAACGTATAAAACACATGTTCACCACAAACTCTCAGCAAGTTAACGCAAAAACTAAGCATGCCAGACCGCCTGTGAAAATATTCTATTAATATTAACCATGAGCTAATGTTAGCTATTGTCATGCATGCTTGCTAGCTAGCCAGTTGACTTGATTTTCCTGACTGCAGTTCAAATCCAAATGACAGCTGGATACGCTTTAAACTACGTGTTTAAAGTATATTAATATCAGTTAGCAGCATATCAGCCAAAACCAACTATGGATAGCCAGCTAGGAAGCTAACCTTATTCATTCGCTGTCAACTTGGTGCTAGCCAGCAGGCTAACTAAAGCGCTAACATTAGCTAGCATGTACTGTCGGGACTTGTGTCAGCGCTCAGCGGACAAACGTTAACAATATTCAAGCAAGCAGAATAATTTTATTTATAAATACCAGGTCGTAATCTTCTTCATCATCGCACATAAAATCATCTTCCATGTCAGACATCTTGCTGGTGTTCCTTGTTGTTATTCACAGACAGACTGCTGTAGCCCGGCCTGTGCTGTGTTTTGCAGCAGTGAGGTGATGGGTCGGGGCGGTAAGACGCAGGGTACACTTCCGTCTATAGATGGCGCTGTTGGATCACGACTGATACGTGAGGTTTCACGTGGACGTCATAACGTGACATGACAGTAAGATAATTTTTATAACAATGCTTTTGACTTGTTGACTAGATTTACTGTTAGTGGAAGAAAAGTACATTTACTCAAGTACTATGGTTAAACTGAAGTGTTTTGATTTCAAAGGCAAACCTTGTCACTAAGAATATGAAATTTATTATTTTAGATTTAAAAAAATCTAATTGGCCTTTAAGCGCACTAACATTGTACTAATACTAATGTAGTATTTGAAAAAAAAGTACTTTTTTCAAATAAGTACAATGTATAATGTACTTTTTTTCAGCTAGTTAACATCCACTTAAATTCTATCTGTGTTTGTTAGATTTCAGTTAGCTCTGTGAATCAAGTTCACCGCAACAGGATTTCGTGACTCCTCAACACTCTTGGCTGCCACACAAAGAGCCCGTTGGCAGCATGTCTTCCCGCTTTAGCCTCTCTGTCTCACTCTGGGGGTCATTCCACACTGAACCATGTGAAAGATTTTATTTCTGAACTGATTTAGTTCAAGTTGCAAACATTTACGCAATCATCTTCCTGTGTCATCAAGTTATGTGTCATAAGTTTATTTAAAAAAAAAATCCTGATGAGTGTGGGTGAAAAACTAAAGTCGATCATCCTGCGCAGTCAGGTTGGCCATAATATTTACAATGTCCAGACATGAATCACTAACATCAATACCAGAGGAAAGAAAGTTATAGTCACAGACTGACTAAGTTTTAAAGTATCAAAAAGGTTCATATTTATACTCCATATGCAAATGTATGTGTATTAATGTGCCATAGTTGTGTACTATCCCCAGTCATTTATCATGGAAGGCAGTCATTGCATTTTCTATATAATGTAATTCTGCAGATTTTTAAATAGAAAGAAAAATATTCTAATTGGTATGGACATGTATGCATTTGACGCAATACAGTTTCGGTGCACCTCTTTATTGCATGCATGAAATGCGTCATTCCAGCATCAGTGGTGTGTCTGTCATCATTTCATTAATTGCACTAGGTTAGCATCAACACAAAAGCTTCACAAATAAGCAGTGTTTCTCTGCACAAATCAACAATTCCAGAAAAGTTGTGGGTCTGAGATAAAAGACACATGGGTGCTAACATGCCCTGTTTTGTAATCACGTCACCCACACGCCTTCTCAAATTAGATGGCATCTTCACATACCTAAAGTGCAATGTTATGGCCACAGGCTAAGTAATGTTGTAACACAGTGACGGTCTCTAAAAACTGCATGACCCAGCTGTGGTGAGGACATGTTATAGTATTTGAAGGGCAAAGCTCATTCTACTACACTTCAAGGTCCAACTTAATGCCAAAGACTTTATTTATCTAATTGAGTCAGGCAGACGGTATAATAAACACAAGTTCATCATGATGTTTAACCTTTCCATGCAAATCTGCAAAGCTTATTCAGCAATCCAGAAGTGTGGTATTAAACCTTATAAACACACATAAGCATCCCTTCTTATTTTCAGTAACTGTTTAGGATTAATTGTTAAAATTAGTACAATGATATTATTCCCTTGGTATCAATGTATACACTACAGTTCATAAGCCGTTTAATTTTTTGATGCCAAAAAGTGTTTTATGTTGAGCCTAATAACCTTTGCAGAGTTAATTTAATCACATTCACGACAGTCTAGTAAACATTAGAAAAGTCTTTAATACATCTCCATCATGGCACGTGACAGCAAACGCCTATGTACCTTTCTGTCTCTTTTACTCCTTCTCTCCTCCAGCAGGCTGCCTCTTTTGTATACTTTTGCCAACAGAAGAGCCTAACACATTAAGCCATTGTTGTCCCTATGCCAACTCCCTTGTAGATGATTACTCACGTATTAAAATAAATGCACAAACAATCACACCCCAGCAGTATGCAGGGTTGCAAACCTTGTGCAGTCTACCCTTAGGCGATCATAGCGGCTCGTACTTTTAAACTCGAGCAAGATGCGTGACTAGCCTGCTTGTTTTTCTCTTTTTACTTTTTGGTAGATGTTTTCATTTTTACAAGGTATGTAGAAGCGTGTCTTAATTTTATGCAACGGCTTCCATCATTTGGGGGTGTTATTTCAAATCCAACTTCCAAAGAGCTGCAAAGTCACTGCAGCCAAGTCTACACACACTCCTTATGCTTCACACGCTAACATAGTGTGTTATGTATTTGCTTTGTGTGGCCTATAGGAGATGGGTGAGTTTGAAAGTGTTGGGTTATATATATATGTGGGAGTGTTATATAAATTTACAGAGGTTTCAAAAATACTATTCATTAATCACTTTATTCTGCGTTAGGTGAGTTCATGAAACAACACAAGATTTAAACTAAATATTTAAACTTCTGCTAATTAGAGTATTGGTAGTTTCAATCCTGGCTGCTCCAGTGTGTGTGCCAAAGTATTCTTGGGTCCTTGTTGCTCTCTGATGCATCCATTGGTGTGTGAATGTTAGTTAGAAAATGCATAGAAATAAGTTGCTTGTACACTCAACAAAAATATAAACGCAACACCTTTGTTACTGCTCCCATTCCCCATGGGATGGACGTAGAGACCTAAAATTCATTCCAGATACACAATA
>NW_024582624.1:410495-413197 GCF_018398535.1 Haplochromis burtoni
AACAATGTGAGAATTCTGAGAACAAAGATAGAATGCTTACTGTCTCACTAGAATACAGACTTTTGCCTCAGAATTCCAAGAGGCAAAATTCAGAGAAAAAACCAAAAATTTTGAGGCTAATTGTTCTCACAATTGTACTCTGAGTTTTACCTCATAAGTTTTCTGACTTTTAATTTCATTCTATATTTAACTTAGTTCAAGTCCCAGAAGTTTCCGTTAAACCTCAGAATTCTCATTTGTATCTCTGAATTCTCACCTCATTCTCATAATCCTATTCTGGGTTTAACCTCAAAATTTTCACTTTCTTGTTTGATTTTGCCTTTTAGAATTTTGACTTTTTCATCAGAATGCTTAGTCTTGTCAGAATTCTATTTCTGTTCTCAGAATTCTAACTTTATTCGCAGAATGTAGAATGTCTCCCTTTTACCTCAGAATTCTTATTTTACTTATGCTCATTTCAGAATTCTATCTTTGTTCTCAGAATTCAAGCTTTTAGTTCAGAATTCTCACACTTTCCGTTCAAGGAACAGGGGCTCTCATTATATGTGGACGTTTATGCATATAAACATATAAATAAAAAGTGAGACAGAGACCGGAAAGCTCTTTCCCGTTGTGTGTGGGTGTGTGTTTTGGGTGTCGTGTCGGGGACGGTGGCAGAGTGCTACACAGACGTATCAGGGTTCTTTTCATTCTGTAAATCTGCAAATTTTGGTAAAGATTTAGACATTTCTGTATCTAAGTGGGCAAAGGAGAGGTCCAAGTTTTCTGTGGGGGAAGTTGTGTTTATTCTGCTTTTGTGTCAACTGGTAACCAGTCTGAGTTTTCTGTCGCTGTGTGTTCTGTTGCTCAGCCAGGGTATCGGGAAAAATATTCTGCTAGGAATTATAGATGTGCTTAGTTTCTGTGTCAGCAACGTCTGTGCCCATGCATTCACCTCCAGGGCCTGAGAACAATAATACTGAGTTGGTTTCTGAGTAACTCAACAATGATGTGGTGTCTCCTGAGCCTATGGAATGTTATGTATGTTATGGAGTCTGAGTGTTTTGATTCATTTTCTGTTTCTGAGCTGGTCAATGCTGAACAAATTTTTTGTGTTCATAAGACTGTCCACTTGGAGACTGTTTGTTGCGGTAGTCAGCCAGCTAAATCTGAGACTGTTTATTGTGCAAGGACACTAACCTCCGCAGAGACTGATTATGCTGCTGAGCCAACACCTCCGTAAACTGTTTGCTGTGTTCCAGAGCAGCCGCTTTCGGAGAATGTTTATGCACCACACCCTGAACTCCTAAAGATTCTTGCTGCGCCTGAAGCCACCCCATCCGTCCCTGCTCCTAGGGTGATTGCAGGATGGCCCAGCCTGTCCCTGCACTTGCATCAGTTCCTCGGGTAGGGGTGGCTGGTTCCAGCCAGTCAGTATATATTTCAGTCAGTTCCTGCACCCATCCTGGTTCCTAGGGTGAGGACAGCCAGGACCCGGCCTACCTCTGCACCTAAGCCAGAGGGACACCCATCACCTGAGGCGGAACCTGAGCTCAAGTATCGTGGGCACCCAGAGCCTGTACCAGAACCAGAGGCTGAGGGTCCAGGGCTCCGTCATAGTCCTGGGTCAGTTGACCCAGTGTTATAAGTTTGTTGTGGATTTTCTAGAGTTCCTACAGTTGGCTAATGTTTATAATGTTTCATGTACTCTTCCTTGTCCTGTCACTGTGTCCCCCTTTCTCCTGTGTTAATTCCCTTGTATTTATCTTGTCAGTTGGTGTTTCTCAGTCTCTGTCTCTGTGTTTATGCTTCCTGCTGTATTTTGATGGTCTCTCATCTTCTGTGGGTTATGTTTAATTTGCTTCCCTCTGTCTCATTTCCCTGAAGCAGTTCATTTTGGTCTCCTGGTGTATTCTATCTCCAGGTGGTAAAAGTACAGACATTCTTTACTTAAGTAGAAGTACAGAAAATAGTGTTAAAAGATTCTACTTAAGTACAATAATGAAGTATTTGTACTTCCTGCAAAAAGTCACATGAGTGTTGCCTGCAGAAAGGATCTCCAAATAAGGAGATGCCCAGAAAGCTGCAGAAGAAGAAACATGAGCTGCTATCAGACCTGAGGCCACCCTCACCTCTTTCAACCGATGTTAACATTCAGTTTCTGTGACCCACAATAAGTGTATACTACCTGGGCGTGGCAGCTTTTGTCTCTGAGACAGAGAGAGGAAGTCCATGGAGCCATATAAAGCTAATTTGAAATTCGAACCGTTTTGATAATAAATTGTGAAAACTTAACATTTAAGCATATTTGTCTTCTCTCTCATAGAAAACTCCAACAGTCCTCAGTTTCCCTCTGTTATTTGTCACATTGTCATCTTACCTGCCCTTATGCTGCTCGAGTGCTTGTTTTGTGTTTTCTATGTCTTCCTCTGAGCTTGCTAGTTTTTTGAGTAATTGTATTTTGAGAACACAGCAATAAAGCTGTTTTTGAGTTCACACCATGCCTCCTGATTCCTGCATTTGGGTCCAACTTCCTGCTTCAGCACAGCCAACACATGACAAAGGCCAATATTAAATGGACTGGTTCTTATATTTTGCTTTTCTGCTTGAGCACTGAAAGCTCTTTATACAACGTGTCTCATTCACCTGATTATACACTCAACAAAAATATAAACGCAACACCTTTGTTACTGCTCCCATTCCCCATGGGATGGACGTAGAGA
>NW_024582624.1:414406-440565 GCF_018398535.1 Haplochromis burtoni
GCAGTAACAAAGGTGTTGCGTTTATATTTTTGTTGAGTGTAGAATTCTCACTTTTACCTCAAAACCCTGAATTCCATCATAGAATTCTTACCCGGTTTGTAGAATTATGGACTTTACCTCTGTCACGATCCTGGGTCATTTGACCCAGCGTTTTAAGTTTTAATATATTTTTATGTTAATGTTTTATGTTTAAGCTCGTAGGTTATCTAAGCTCATTTCTATTATGCCTAGGTTGCCGTTAGAGCTCATTGTTTCTTAGACTCCCTTTGTGTTATCACCCCCTGTGTTTAAGTCTCCTTTGTCAGTTTGTCATGTTAAGTCTGCTTGTTTTAATCAGTCATGGTTCATGTCTGCGTCTCATTATGTTTCCTGTTTTATTGTGAAGAGTCTATTTCCATGTTCAGTGGGTCTAGTTTCACTTCCCCTGTGGCGTCATTATGTACATTCATATCAGCTGTTTCCCCATGTGTTTCCACTTCCCCTGATCACCTCCTGTGTGCATTTACGTTCCATGTTCATTGTATCTTTGTTTGGGTCTTCCATTCACACTACACACAGTCTGGTCAATTTGAACAATCTTTGGGAGCCAAAATGTAAAGAAAAAATTACTTAGTGCTTTTCTCAACATTTTGGCTTTTAATGTACATAATGGAATTGCTTCTGAGAATCTTGTCGCTGGACACATCACTCTGAGTATGTATTGGTGTCTGGATTTAGTAGACACAGTGGACCCATGAAATCCAATATTACTTTTTTAAATGGTTCCCCTGAAATAAGATGTAGCGGAGCAGGTGGGATTTGTTTAGTAGGTTTCCCCACCAGCTGACATGTAGTGAGTGAACGTCAATATGCCACCACATCAGCCTTCAGCAAAGGCCAAAAGAAATTGTGCAACACCTGGTGATAAGTTTTGTTCACCCCGAGGTGTCCCGGGGGGGTGGTTGGTAGTGACGGCAGATTTGAAACAGGGAGTCAGTGACGGGTCATTTTACTGAGCAGTTATTAATGCATCCCTGTTTAACTTTAAGCTTAGCTCTTGCCATCAGTATTGTCACATCATTGCCACTTTTTATTCTACCACTCTTAGTGGTGGGAAACTTCTTCCCGTCTAACGTAGCCATGAATGTGTCAGCGACATCAATAACATCATCAAATTTGCGCGATTGCACACGAGTAATGGTACAAACACGGAACACACCTGATATAGGGGTGGCAGCACTAGTGACAGAGGTAACAGGCATTTCGATCACTTCAGGCGCGGGGAAAACTTTCCCACCAGCCAAATCATTTCACAGAATAAATGAAACCCCTTTAATCTGTAACTGGGAGCTTTAACATGGCCCGTTGTTACGGGCGAATGCAAATGCACCTTATGTAGTGGCACCCGAAGAATGCTCATCTTAATCCCCCATATCAACACATTTGAATCACAAGCAGTTTTATCTGACAACGGCGGTGCCTGTTATGTCCAACATAACAGGCACCTTATGCTTCTTTTCCCCCGTCACAGAAACAAAACCTTTGGAAATGAAAGGTTTGAAACGTGGCTCTATTTCAGCATCTAAATTCTAAATTCCATGAGTGGAAAGCATTTCGGGCAGAGAGATAGATTCTTTGCCAGGTCTTTGAATTATAGACTTTACCCCAGAATTTTCACTTTCCTGTCGGAATTTTGCCTCTTACAATTCGGAGGCAAAAATCAGTATTCTGATGAGACAGTAAGAATTCTATCTTTACTCTCAGAACCGTCAGATTGTTCTTGGAATGTTGACACATAGAATTGACAGAATAGAATTGTGAGAACCATGTGGCAATTCTCAAATGAACATTAGAATCTGAGATAAAAGTGAGAATTTCATAGGTTTTGAGAATTCTTTGGTAAAAGCTGGAATTCTGAGCACAAATTGAGAATACATTATTCTGATGAGACAGAGTGAACTCTAACAGGCAAGTTTCTGGCAGGAAAGTAAAAAATCTGAGGCACAAACCAGAATTCTGAGAATACGGTGAGATGAAAATCAGAATTCCCAGATTAAAGTGAGAATTCCATGAGTCAAAATTCTGAGACTAAAGTAATGATTATGAGGAACAAAATGATATATCTTGGGTAAACCTGGAGTTCTGAGAACAAAGAATTCTGAGAATAAAAATCACTATTCTGATGACACAGATGCCTAAGAGGCAAAATTGTGACACGAAAATGAAAATTCTGAAGTTCTGAATTGACAAAGAGTTTACTATTTGATTTTCAGAAATGTAAATATGTCAGAACATCCAGCTAAAGATTTCCTTACAGCACAGAGCATGGGAATATCCCACCCATCTTTACTGATGTGACTTCTCCCTGACAATGGGATGGCAGGGAAACAGCTCTTAGTTGCCCTGTTTTTATTATTCTGCTTTGTAAGAGAAAACAAAAAACAGATGTGACTCAAAAGCCAGTCCAGCTTTTAGGTCAAATCCAGGATGCAGAATGTAGGATGGGACTCTGTGAAATATCCATCATCCCTCTGTCCTTTTCTGTCTCTCTTTACGTGTTACTTCATGTCTTCTCCCTCCCTTTTGGCACGCACATTTCTGTAGAAAGCTAGAAAATCAAATTAGAAGACTGTATGTTTCTACGTATCTCAGATGTCAGTCTGAGGTTATAGAGGTTATGGGTATTGGTGGTTTCCAACCTTATATTCATGCAAAGATACATGACCACATTCAGTCAAAGAGGCGTGACAGAGTTTTTACAGAGTGAGTCCACAACAATAAACTTACCTTCTGACATCATGGAGCTGACCTGCCAGAGTATTGAGATTTATGTATTTAGCTTTTAGCCAAGCACAGAAGAGCCGCAGCTGTTGAAAATTTCATAAAAAGTGTCAAAAGTTGAGTGATAAAACATTCGCTTGGATATAACTGCTGTCCTTAAAAGTCTTGCATGTGTTTTGAGCTTCCACACACTTAAGCATAAAGATTTCTGAAAGCTTTCATGTCTACTTTTTGTGCATTACTATGTTCTTATGGGTTTTTTCTATTACTGTAGAAAGTGCAAATACACTAAATCAAACAAAAGTAGGTACAAGTCTTTCTTCAATTCTGTTCTTTCTGTTATTTTTTTTAATTAAAAAACTATCTTACAAGGTTTATAATGTTGTCTGTACTAAAGAATCTAGCAATGACTCTTTCCTTGTGGACTTAGGCTGTGAATGATGCGCTTTCTGACATCAGTTTCAGTGCAGTTCTGATTGTGCTCACCTGTTTGTAATTCTGCAGTCTTTTCCATTTCAGGATGAATGCTTTAAATAAGACAAAGGGACACCAATTGTATAAGTAAATTGATTATAACGAGTGTCTCTCAGCTGTTGAATATCTGTAATGTGTGAAATATGTTTCAATTTGCATTTAATTGGTTGTGTTTGAACTACCAAATAGTTCACATACAACTGGAACTAATAGACTTAGGTTTAAGTCTATATTACATCGATACTAGTATTGCACCATTTTGCTTCTTGAGTAATTTCTTACACAAATCTTTGTACTACAAGGTTTCTGAGATAAAAAAATTTTAATTTTAATGTACTGCGATGGCTGCAGTTACAGCCACACAGTGGTAATATTAGTGTAGAGACTTAAACACAACACTGCATTCACATTTGTCTTTCTTTAAATATAGGAATTAATTTACAGGATAATAAATAACTGGTTTGGTTTACATATTCACATATTCACATGACACTGTATTCTAAAATAAGTGCGCACATTTTAGTTTACACTGTTATGATTTAATCTTTGTTTTCTGAGTTACCTTAGTTGTAGCAGCTCCAGTCCCCTGATTGAGGAGCCAATAGGTGGAAAAGAGGCGGAGCAAGCCTTGATGGAAAACTGCAAATTGGCTCATTCCATAACTCGGGACCATGGGTGGGGGATTGGATTTCATTATGTTAGTTTCAGTTAAGTTTTGTGTGTTTTACCCCTTTTTGTGTTTTTGTGGGCTGATCAGCCACTATTTAAGTTCCCCCTTTGTCTTGTTGGGTAGGTCAGTTTGTTTGGGTTATCAGTATTGTTTGTTAACTTTGAGTAGAATTCTGTTATTTTGACCTCTTTTATGGGCCCAAGATTTTGATTTTTTGTAAGATTTAACCAACTGTGTTTTGGGGTTAAATAAAAAAACAACAACTTTTTTTGGACTTTAACCTGTGCCTGAGTTTCTTTCGCTGCTCGGTCATGTACAAAGAACTAAATTCACACACATTTTGTTGAAAAATAGCCACAAATTACTTCTGTTTAGTATAACGGAGATATATATTGGTCTGATAAACACTGTATGCATGGCGCAGAGCTCGCTGTGGCTTCATCTGTCTGCCCTGTTGTCACTCCAGCAGGCTCTTATGTCTGCCATGAAAGACTGTGAGCATCTCCTGGATTAGATAAAAGCCCATGCATCCACCCATTAGGATCAACTTTGTTTACCTCTCCGCTGAGTCGCCCAAATTGTGAGTTGAGACTGGTGGTCTACTACTGAGGAGGCAGTGAGATTTTCCACAATCAGTTTCAAACAGTAAGTTTCCATTGCATGGAAAAGGGTCCTGGTCTTATCTATGTCTGAATGTCCTCAGGATTAAATGGCAACAAATTACAGTTCTGGGAAAGACATTTATGGAAGAGCAAACAGCCTTGATAACAGAGTGGATTGATGACCATTCATAGGTTCTAACGGTATTTATGTTTGGACAGTTCATATTTATGTTTGTGTACAGCTACTGCCTGTTAGTGCCTACTTGCTAGTTAGTACATTGTTGTTTTGATGTAAATAGTGTCAGCCGTGTTGCACAACCTCCCCAGAGATGGATGATCCACTATGATCTTCCATTTCCCAGACTTGATGAGATCACTGCTTACATAAGATAAGAACCAGCAGCAGAGGTGACACACATGGCTGTCAACACTGGAGCTGCTGCAGTGAATCAAGCAAATGTTAACTCAGAAATAATACCAGTCATCACAGACTACTGTTAATGGAGACATTTAACAGCAAGCAAAGCCACATCAAACTCTCATTTGTTTTTCTCTTATGCTTCTGTGAAGGCAGTGTGCATATAAGCTACCACAGATGACGGTGTGGTTAACAACAGCTAGGCAATCCAATAAGGTGGGAAATGATAAAGACAAATAGTAGTTCAGCATGGAGCCCTTTTCTTGGTGTGATACAAGCCCTGCTGACCCTGAAAAGCAGAGAAAAAGCCGAAAGTTTGCGCAAGGCTGGAGCTGTACTGAGTGTTAGGGGGTGGGCGTTAGGCTGGAGGTACTTTTTAGGATGTTATGGCCAGTGCTGCATCAGAGGATATTTTGCGTGCAGACATTTTTATGAACTTAGACTCAGTTGCCAAAATGTTTCATATTTATGAGAGCAAGATTCGTGCTAAGTACAATAAAACAAATGTCATTGTACATATCACGCTGTTTTATTGATTTAAATTGGGCATATGGCTCAGCTTTAGCCATGACTGGAGCAAAGGCTGGTCAGTGTTTCCCCTGATTGTAGACTCCAGTGCTTAACCTTACCCCAAGAGTAAACAGGTTTACTTGTGCATAGTATATAGCGCAATACAGTAAATCGATATCATTCACATAGTTGTCTACATGTAAACTGTCTATGTTAGGCTGAGGTCTGCTAACCACATATTTACACAGAAGCAACAGGCTATAGCAAAGCTATTGCTTTCAAACTATTATGGAAATGAATACATGTGACTGAACCTGTGAGGTTTCAGCCCGAGAAAGATAAACATGTTTCATTTCTTTGACTGTGTTTTCTTTTCTTTTCTTTTTCACTGTTAAGTTAAGTGACCTACTGAAAGAAGGGTCAAGAACCTCCGTGTGTAGCCTAATATAGAAATCCAGAGTTTTACAATCTGTAAAGAGTTAGGAGGCGGCGGAGAAGAGGGTTTACAAATGGTTCTGGGCACATTTCCTGCACAGGCGGGAATTCCATCCCACTTCACCAATCTGGAGATGTTTACTTGCAAAATGTGGAAGCATGATGCAGTGCTTATGTGTCAGTTTCAGAGTGTGAGTGTGCGTGCGCACAAGTGGGGGTGCGTGTGTGTGTGTGTGTGTGGTCAAAGGAGACCCTCAGCTCTCGTGACTCTGGCTGGGGATAGAAGCAGGGGGTGGGGAAGATGCTATCAGGCCCTGATTTCTGTGGTTTTGATGACATCCAGATAATAGCAGAAACACACACATACACACACACAACAGATGCACAAGAACAAGCATCTCGTCTGCTTCGAGCTTGCCACCACTGGCCTCTCACGCACACTTACGCACACACACAGAAACACAGACGCATACACCAAAGCTTGAAAATTACAGCTTAGCATGCAAGCGCTGAGCAGATGGGTTGCCTAATGACTATTGTGTATAGTGCAGAGGGAGTGTGCTGCTTTCCCATTACACGTCCCCCTTACAACCCCAAAGCATAGGTCTGGCTTTCATTTAGTTTATGTCTGAACTGGCACTAGCATGACACATGCAAGTTGCAGGTGGTCAGGCTATGAAGAAAAAAATGAAAACATATTCTCTGCACTTGCTTTTTGCTTTTATCACTTATCAAAGTTTTTTTTTTAATATATATGGCCAAAACAATATAGCACAGTATATTTTGTTTATTTTTATACCTGTTTGCTCTTTGCAGGATAATGTGATAAAAAATATAATAGTGACTTTATAAAACAACAAGCCTCTGTGAAGATGAGGCTTTAAATGACATCAGTATGTTAGCGTGAGAGTCAGAGGTAGACTGCTAAGGATCTGTCATGATTGCTATCAAGGGTTGATTACTTTAAGATGATCTCATTTAATGATCTAATATTTTAAAAGATATCGCCCTACTCTCGTTATTATGAGGAGATTGTTTCTTCTAAAAATCAACCTGGTCTCATTTCTTTTTCCCCTGAGTATGCGCGAATATTATCAAAATGTTTTTCAGAGAAGATCAGAGAATTTTACCAACTGAAACTGGAAACATTGTGAAATAATCTATTATCAGGGCTAAAACAAAGCGACAACATGAAATTTGCAGTGATTATGTTGAACTCTAAGATTTCCTTTTTGATTACAGTCTTGTGTTATAATAACAACCTTGTCCAAAAATATTCTGCTTTACTGTTTTTTCCATGTCTTAGATATAAAAAGAAATATTATCAGAGCTAAAAGCTGTGCTAATATGATCGATTTGTTTGGCTAATACATCTGGCCAGTCAAGGGTGCAGGATGTCACAATGGTGCCTTAGTGCTGTCACTTCACATGAAGAATACATATACATATATATATATATATGTGTGTGATATATATATATGTACGCGTAGGCGAATGTGGGAGGCCCTGTGTGTGTGTGTGTGTGTGTGTGTGTGTGTGTGTGTGTGTGTGTGTTCGGAAGAGCTCAGTTTCAGTCCTATCTTTCAGGAGAGTTTATATTTGAATGGACAGATACTAGTGTTACAAGCGGGGCTGAGTGCAGCCCACCTAAATGGCCCTATTGCTTCCCCAAAGAAAAACATTTGTATAAACTTTCCCTCCAGGTGTGAGTTAGGTGTTGCCTTTTTAATTTTTCCCATGTACTTTTATTGAAGGGCAAAAGTGACTGAAAAACCTACAACATCAGCACTTCTGAAAAACGCTTCTAGTGTCACATTTATTAAAGAAATCACTCTTATACTCGATGATTGATTCCATCTACCTTTTAGTGCAGCTACTGTGATGGCACTGCACAAATTGGAGTATTTAGAGAGAGCCTATGTCTCTGCCAGTGTATTAACTGTGTGCTGTGTAACTCTTAAAACGAATAAACACATAGCACTTCAGTCTTGTGTTCAGCCTGTAGAAACCAACCTATAGCTACTACATTGCTGCCAAATAAATGAATCTCAGTTTGCTCAGGTTTTTATTTATTATATTTTTTCCTCAAACAGTAATAAACTAATAATCACCTGATCTAACCACCCAGCCCAACAGCAGGCCAGAACTAGCCTTGCTAATCCACACAGAAAATGTGCTTCTCTAGGAAAATAGATTATAGCTGTGACAACATGTTTTTTATCATGATCACACTTTAGGTAAAATGACTGGAACAGAGAAGTGATACTTTCTCAGAATGGATCTCTATAATTTAGAATTATCATTTGTAACAACTGTGATCATTTTCATGTTATATTAAATTATAAAAAGCAAAGTGATTGAGCTGACTGACAAAGTTTCAGTGACACTGATCTGTTTGCCTCACACACCATTTATAATGCACATAAAAGGAGCAAGCCAGACCTATATTTATGAATAGCACCTTTTAAAGGGCATCAGTCAGCAGCTTGCTCAGAGCTATATGACAGAGCGATTGATGCTGCCTTTATGTGCCCAAGTTTTCCTTATGCATGTTCAGTGGATGCGTGTGGAAGAGACAATGGGGGTGAAAGGTCTGTCTGCATCTTTGTCTATACCTAATCTCCTGTTGCACGCAAAAGGCGGTGTATAAGACAACCACGAAGGTAACTTCAGATGGACAAACAGCCGCTCTGAATTACATCACTTGGGGAGGATGCCTTTGTTTCTGTGAAACCAAACACATCCTCGTGAATGACATGGCAAGGTGCCTGTACTTGAGATGTCTTTGCAGGGAGGCGTGCCGATCATCTATTAGTCTCAATTTCTCCCCTTCTCGCACGATAGCTCATCCATGATACCTCCCTTAATTTTCCTCTCTCCCACCTCCAGCCTCAGCACTCGGTTTCTCAGCGAGGCACAGCTCTGTGATATCCTATACAGTCTGCACTTTTGACCAACTGTCCTGGATAATGGTTTTCAGATTCTTCAAGGTGGCCTGAATTAGTGCCAGAGCTGAAAATGGAAAGCAAACACAAGTCCACCACCCTCTGTTCCTACTTAGCTCCAATGTAAGCTGATTATTCAGGTTCTGTCATGCTTTTCCATGTGAGTCTCACATCCCTCAGTGACTGCACAGACAGAGCGTGAGTTTGTTTTTTTGTTTTTTACTGTCCACCTTTATGTAATGCAATCAGATATCAAGGCACAGCGAATTAGATTCCTGCAAAGGGTCATGGCTCCAAAAACAAACATGCTTGTGAAACCTCAACATGTACAGTATGAGCCAGATATGTACGATGAGCTGCTGCAGGTTTTCTGTGAGTCAGTACACGCAATGCTCTCCACAGTCTCACACACATTAAACAAGCCCTCCTAGCTTCCCACATGGCCTTGGTGTGTGGTTCCTCCTGACCACACAGCTATGTTTACTTTACCGGCCTCCCTTGTTCTAGTCTTACAATTGTTGTGGTTTTTTGATCTGCCCAACACTTCTTTAGCAATCCACAGTTTCGCCACAGTGTTACTACTGGACAACTACAAAAGTGAAATTAAATATTATAGTGTCGGGCTCGTATCTTTCATTGCTTTGGAATTTTCTATGTAAACTGGCAATGACTTAATAAGATCAATGACACATCGTTTCTGTGAGGTCCTGGTGGGCAGACAGTAGACGGATTATTTTCTATGAATTTATACTGTGTTTATTGTGTGATATGAAACTTTTATGGAATTACAGCCGATATGATATTAAAAAACAATCAGTGGGTGGCGATTGCATTTTTTTCTTTTGGTAATTTTTTTAATGTTTTTTGCTGTTGTAAACTGACTGCAGAGACTAACTGGTTGCCCAGTGGTTGAGAAAGCAACACTCTCAACTTCTGGTCAACCCATTTATGAATGCAACCAGACTGTTGTTGTCAACAAGTTGTTATCAATCTGATTCAGCCTTGCTGATTCTCACAAACACATTGCATGTAATTGCCAACTTGACCCTGCTGAATCGTAGATTGATATCAGACTTCCTCCGTCTTATTGCCATTTTATCGCTTTCTTCACACAACAGGGAACTGACTGTGAGTGGTCACAGACCTGGTCGCAAAAACGACCTTTTATTAAAAAGGAGCAAAATGAGATACATACGTCTTGGGACTGTGGGAGGAAATTATTAACACACCATACATCATGACTGAGCTGACAGTGGCACTTGTAGTCACCAGAGCACGGTGGCCCTGAAAGGCCAAACCAAGATATTCTAGGTAAGTGTGTTTTAATCTCATGATTAAATGGATGGATTTTTAGCCTAACAGTTAGGCTAACAAACTCAACTCTTTTCTCAAAAAACCAATAGATCCTCCACTTCTTTTAAGTGTCTCCAAGCACAAGTCTTAGCATATTTTGGTTCCTGCAACTGGTCAGTCAGGTTATTGTCTCCACAGAAACCCTACACTTGTGCTTTTTTTTCTATTTCTTTTTTCCTATTTCCGTTGTGTTTTGTGTGCTTTTACAGGGTTTTTCTTATTGCTGGTGTTTTCTTAAGTTGCAGTCTGTTTGGCCTCTTAGGGCCAGTGTACCAGAGAGTGGAGCGCTAATGCTAAAAGATAATGATAATATGGCACCATTAATTTAATACACTTTGTTCAGTGTGAGGATTTGGTGGTAAATGTTTGTTGCTGACACAATAAAGAGTCTCAGTTATTTTCCACCTGTCAAGGTGATTTTACACATCCCGTCAACGTACACCAGCATACTATACTACGTGCATTATTTTGCTCTTCAAGCTTCACTCTGCCCTTTTTAAAGAGGCCCTTTCAGAGCACTGTTTGCACTGTTTATGCAGATCACAACTGCACAACCACATACAGGGATATGGCAAGCCACACTGTCTGTTTCAAGCACACGCAAACCACTACAGTGAACTGGACTCAACAGCCAGCTTTCCTAAACCTTTGCAGATTGTTGAAACATCCCTGTAATCTTCTCTGCTGCGGCCCTTGAGCTACACTACTCTGTGGTACAGATGAGTGGTGTGACCACAAATAAGTCACACAACAGAAACTATATTGATGACCGCTGAGACTCGTTTATGCATGCATTCCATGTTATGATAATGTATCGAGAGAGAAAACTGGGAGGTTTTCACTCCCCACAATGGGAAATAGTGTGTTAAATTGGTAAGTAAGGGGTTGGAGACAGAGTATGGGTCTGTTTGCTTGCACATAATTTGTTATTATGAAGTGTATTCTAACATAATCCTTATAAATATAATGTAAAAATCTGCAATTTTGTAAAAAACAAAACAAACAAAAACAGGAAAAAAGAGTGCACTGCATGGTTAACCAATATGCACTGCATGGTTAAGTAAGTGGATTCCCTCTCTGCTTGCTTGCCACCCGTGTAATGTCTTTGTTGCAAAAATAGTTTCTCGTGTGATCCCCCCCCCACACACACCACATCGCCCCAAGCTCACTTCCCGACCACACAAACGCCACCCTGCACCTCAGCTTACCCCAGCTACATAGGTGTGAGATGTGTGTTATAGTGATGAGAGCAGGGCAGGCGCTCTTGCAATCTTAGGAGGTGATGAGGCCAGTAAATCTCCACTGAGGGGTGGTCTCTAAGGCTGCCCCAGCCTTGGCAGGACCCCTGGGTCCAAATTGAAAGCAGACATGTTTGGAGTTCATTCTCTGAGTTACTACTGTTCAATTGTGATTTACAAGAGTGTGTGAGATATGGAAATCTCTCACGCAACTCAAGATATGGGCTGAGTAAAAGCACATTGTGAAACACGCTCCCCTCCACCCTGTGGGAAGGAGTAATCTGTAAACTCATGCTATCCCTCCATTTGGCCAAGACTGTTTATTCAGTTTTTTTCATCCTTTCAGCCAGTCATGTTCTCAAATTGGGACACAATCTCCTCTTTGGCTAATGGAAAAAGCATGCCAGCAAGAAGGGAAATTCAAGCTTTTCTAATAGGGGTGCAAGGTTGAAATCATTATGGGGGGGTGGGTGGGGGATTCAGTGAAGGGGAGCAAAGCTAAACTACAGTACTCTGAAAAATCTTCTCTCGTAATCAATTCTTACACTAAGAAAGCATTCAATCCAAGTCCAAGAGAGCATCTTGTGGATGTCTGCAGGCGACTGAAATGTTCTGGCCTGGACAGCGCAGAGTCTCACAGCAAGACCAAGAGGGCACTAATCAGGTTGGCAGAGGGCATGTTTGATGATGTGGAGAAAAGTGAGGAAGAAGATCAAGTAAAACAGTTTTATAAAGACATTGCTGTATACATCCAGAGACTAAGCAAAGGGGAGAGACAGTCAGAAAGGGAACCCCAAGGCATAGAGTCTATGCAAAAGAAAGATCTTGAGGACACCACATGTGCTACTCCAACACATATTGCAGATTACTCACCCAGAGCCCGACCAGAGGCGATGCGAACTCTTCAAGAGGTAACACTGAAGAGGGAGTTTAAAATCTGTGGGCAGATTGGAGAGCATGGGCAGAAGGATAAGCTATCCTATCTCAGCTTGATTCGCCAGATTGAGAATGGAAGTGAAAAAGGGCACTCGGAGACTGAAATAGTGGAAGCAGTAATTAGGGCCATTAGTCCAGGAACGCCCCTAAGAGACATGTTGGAGATTAAACGTAGGTTAACACTTAGCAAACTGCTCACCATATTAAAGGGACACTATAGGGTAGACAGCCCCACTGAGCTTTACCATCAGCTCCTCAATATCTCCCAAGAGCCCAAAGAAACTGCCTTAAACTTTGTATTTCGTGCCATTGAACTTAAAGAGAAGTTGTTATGGAAAGCGGCAAATGAGGAGACAGATGAACTGTATAGCAGAGCCACCATCCAGCGCAAATTCCTCCGCTCCATTGAAACTGGGCTGCTCAGTCACTCTAGCAAGTATCAGCTACTGCCCCACCTAAACAACATAACCATAACAGATGAAGAACTGATTGAGAAAGTCAATGAAGCTTCAAAGCTAGAAAATGAAACATTTGAGAAACAGAAAAGGTCCACTGCAGCCAAGGTTCCCAAGGTCCAAGAACTCCAAACAGGATACCAAACAGCCCTGACATCTGCTCAGAGCCCCTCAAAAACCAGAGAATCCCCCACTACAGTGCCCATGACAACAGTGAAAAATAAAGAGACTAAGGCAGACACGCAGCAGATTATAGAAGAACTACGTAAAGAGATGAAACAAATGTTTATGGCTGCTATGGAAACCAGTCACCGCATCATGGCACCAAAGCAACGAGAAAAAGGCTGTAAAAAGTGCAAAGAAGAGGGGAAAGGAGAGAACTGCCTGCAAGTGCTTCAAATGTGGGCGAGAGGGCCACTACTCCCGTGGATGCCGAGCACTGAGACTGTCATCGGGAAACGGGGAGGGACTACTGAGACGGGACCAGCAGTAGCCCAAAGCCCACGGTCCAATAATGAACAGCAAAGCCCACCAACATCCTCCAAAGAAACTGCAGCTAGTGTCCCATCAGTGGTAACTGAGGTTCACTATCTACCTCCTCAACAAAAGTCACAGTTTGTAAGCCTGGTGGGAAACAGATGTACTGTGAACTGTTTTATGGACAATCACCCAGCCAAGGTGTTATGGGATTCAGGGGCACAGTCCAGCATAGTAAATGAAAACTGGCGGCAAAACCACCTCCCCGACACAGTCGTCAGAACCAACAGAGACCAAAGTCATGGGACCCACCAGTGGATCTCCAGCATCTGGATGAAAATCAGCGAGCGGCTGCGAGGAAGATGTTGCGAGAGGAATGTGAGGCATTTGCATATGACAGTGATGATGTTGGCTGCTTACCATCCCTGAGGATGGATATAAGCCTCCATGACACAAATCCTGTGAAAAAGACTTACATGTCCATCCCAAAACCCCTGCACAATGAAGTGAAAGAGTATTTGCAAGACCTGCTTAACAAAGGCTGGATCACACCATCATGGTCCCCCTACTCATCACCTGTGGTGTGTGTCCGCAAGAAAGACGGCACCCTCCGCCTTTGTTGTGACTTTAGGGAGCTCTATTGCAAGTCAGTCCCAGACCACCATCCAATACCAAGGATCCAAGACATGTTGGATGCGCTGGGCGGAAGCTCCTGGTTTTCCGTGTTAGACCAGGGTAAGGCATACCACCAGGATTTCTTGTATGAAGAAAGCCGTCCCTTAACCGCCTTCATCACACCCTGGGGGCTCTATCAGTGGGTACGCATTCCCTTTGGTCTGAGCTCCGCACCCGCTGAGTTCCAGAGGAGCATGGAAGGCCTCAGAGATACTATCTGCCTCCCACACCTGGACGACAACCTGGTACACAGCAGCAGCTTTGATGAACACTTGGAACATATCCGCCTTGTCTTCCAGCGTTACAGAGAGCATGGTGTTAAGCTGGTGTTAAAGAAATGTGAACTATTCAGGCAAAGTGTCAAGTTTCTGGGAAAGCTGGTAACAGGTGAAGGCTACACAATGAACCCGGCAGAGATGGCTTTAAAGGAAAAGACACCTGCAACCGTCAGAGAGGTACGTGAAATGCTTGGTTTCCTCTCTTATTACAGGCCGTTCATCCCCAACTTCTCCCGTGTAGCCCTCCATCTTCTGAGAATTCTGCTCTAGTCTCAGCCGACAAGTCCAAAAAGGAGGTGAAGTAAAGTAAAGGGCACATACCATCACGGGCACCCATTGAGTGGACAACCTCTCACCAAGAGAAATTGAACCAGCTTGTAGATGCACTTACAAGACCCCCCATTCTCGGGTACCCCGACTTCACAGAGCCTTTTGTGTTACATTGTGATGCATCACAGGTTGGGCTAGGTGCTGTTTTGTATCAGCGGCAGCAAGGCAAGATGAGAGTCATAACATATGGCTCCCGCACCCTGAGTCCAGCAGAGAAAAAGTACCACCTGCACTCTGGCAAATTAGAGCTTTTGGCTATGAAGTGGGCGATTTGTGAACGTCCGGGATTATCTGTACCATGCCCCATCATTCGTGGTGTACACTGATAATAACCCAGTAACATATGTGCTCACTACTGCAAAGCTTAACGCCACAGGTCACAGATGGGTCGCGGAGCCAGCTACAACTTCACCATCCGCTAACGTCCAGGCAAGATCAACGCAGATGCTGATGGGCTGTTGTGAATGCCGCTGGACATTGACAGCTACATGAAGAGCTGTACAGCTGAAGTTGGACAGGAAGCCATAAGCGCATCAATGGAGTCTGTAACGGTAATGCAGGTTTTGCAGTGAATCAAGCAGCAGAGTCTCAAGCAAGATTTGTGTGAAAATAGCTTTTACATATATGCATAAGCTCATGCGGACAGTTGTACATGGACTTTAAGCTGGGCACTCATAAAATTCAATATTGTACACAGGCCTGAGAGCTGGAGATCTGAGGAATATACTGCACAGCGGTGAGAGATTCTTAGGTAAGACGCACTGAAGCTGTTCGCCCTTCATGACTTCCATCTACGTTCTAGCGCATATACTGCCGTGATTTAATCTTTTTCTGCGTCTCAGTAACTTGTCTTCCCGTCTGAGTAGCCTTTTTCACACTCTCACCCACCCACGCTCGGTTGTTCTCCTCGGGGCTAGACCATGCCTCTCCACTTTCTTTCTCAACATACATGTCAGATGGCCGCTAGTGACGCCGTGCGATCGAGCCATAGCATTGCAAAGGATAACGCAATCGAGATAGTGGGAATCACAAAATGAAAGAAGCAATTAATCAGACTTTATGATCAATGCATGCAGCAGCAGCTTGCTGGACTTTTATCATGGAATCTTATCTTGAAATAGCCTGTGTTATGGCATTCGGGGGTAGGGCCGAGCTGAGAGTGAGGATGCTTGGAGATGTGAGTGTGGTGCCGTCAAGTGGGGTTGTGGTCGAATAATGCTCGATGCTCATCTGAGAATCCACTAGGGGATTGGTCTCCAGGGTGTGTGTGGGGTAGATGAGGGGTGAATCGATAGGCGGCTGGGATCATTGGTATGCAGATTCCAGCAGATAGCATTATGATGAGCAGGTGCCATCAATCAGAAAGAAGAGCCTAGACTGAGAAGCTGATCCTCCTTCAGCGGGTCCCATCTAAGACTAGAGCAGCTACTGTGCCACCAAAACCTTGGACTTGTTAGACAACTTAAATGCACAATATATAAATCCTATCAACCAGCAGAAAGCCATTTACCAAAACACATATGCAATCAGCACTCAGTGTCCTGGGCACTGTGCATCGCTTCTACCCTTCAAGCCAAATCTATTCAAAGACTGATTTCAGCAACATTCTAAGTATGTCCACATGTTGTGTGCCACACTGTTTTGCAAAAGCATCCCAGCTATTTCTACTCTAACGCCTTGTCAATATCAATTTCGCCCAAACTCATTTACCTTTTCAACAGGTTAGAACTTGTACTTCTTTCACAACAATAATAGAGGCGAAATATATTGAATTTGACGCCTCGCTCAAACACAACCATCATCAGATTAGTAACCAGAAAATATGGTCTGTTCTAACATAAATATCTATAGATCGGAATATACGCAAAATAACTTTGCCTAGCCTGCAGTGGTAAATTCAAAACAAGTGTTACAATTTATAGTTATACAGATTAAATGACAAAGACATCGCCAAATGTAGATTGTGAAGAGCAGCTACTCGAGCATAATAGCTGATGATGTCCAACTTTCACACATGGCGTAAAAGTAGTTGAAGTAGACCAGGCATCAATCAAAAGTATCGTGCTCTATTGCCAAGTTATCTGTCGTTGTGTTTCTGCATTGCAGCAATACCATGCAGAATATATATACAGATTTTTGGTCGACACGGGACAAAATTAGATGTTTTCCCCGATCCCAACAGTACAGACGCCACGCGAGCATGCCACGCAAACTAGAAGCTCTCAAAAGAATGGACGTCATTTTCCAAAGGTACTATAAAAGCATGAAGCATAAACATAACTAGATGTATCCTGTTAAATGATCTTATGTGTGAGATGTCTTGGTACGATATAGTGCCGGAAAGTTATACACACTAGTGGACAAGATGTACATTGATCCAGTCTTGAGGAAGTGATGGAGAGTGCAGCTAGTATAGCACGTAGTATTACGACGGCTGGACACATTCATCATTGCACAGTTGATCACCGTCAGTTTGCCTCTCTATAACTGGATGGTGGGATGCTCTGGGCTTGAATCTGAGGCACTATATGTCTTGTTGGGAATCCTGCTTTTCCTTGGCATGCATTTCGTCGTAGTGAAGAGTCGGGTTAGTTCTTGAGTTCCAACAATCACGCTGTCACCACTGAAGTGCTGTGAGCGAAGGTCGATATAGAGAGATGATGTTCCATCGCATAGAAGTTCATTAAAAAGGACTGTGGCTGGGCAGAGCACAGCTCCGAGCCTCTTGACGCTGCTGAGCCTCGACGAGCCTCTAAGCCTCTTATTGATTATTTACTTGTGTTTTTCTCGCTGTCTCTCTTCAACTGTAGTCTGGAGCATAGTTAGGTAATACATGGCTGGCACCACAGCTTACACCCAGCAGATGCGGTTTGTATACATATTTGTGTGAAAGCAATAACCTGTCATAAGGCCTACAGTGTCGCAAAGCAGCTGAGGTCCCTAATATATATTGAACTCTCCTATATAACCTGCCCGAGCACTCTTCCAGGCACGTCTTCACCACCTTTTGCGTAGTGTGCTTGTGCAGGGTCGCTGGTGTTTTATACCTCTATACCTCTCTTGTTAAGTCACTTTCTATATAGCAAGACACATGTGCTACCCTCACAGACCACATCATCCTGATTTGTTCTCAGGGTGTGTTCAGCTAGATGAGTCAGGGTATAGTTGACTGAAGAGACAGCAATTACAATAGCTGCAAGTTAGGATACCGTAGTATATTGAAATGCAAGATAATACGCAAAGTAGGTCTTATTTCCAACGGTGTAGGTGGCAGGTAGTTGATCATTATTGAAAGCTGTGCAAGGTTCCTCTCAGAAGCAATCTTCTTATTGCGCAAGCTGTTTAGACTCGCAGATCATGTTTGTTCCTTTATACCTACTGTCGATCGTCTACATCGAGCCTGAACAGAGGCAACAGACAGAGGACTGATGTTATATGTCAGCGCAGATCTAGACATCTGCTTCCTCATCTTACACTTCCAAGATCTGGTCCCAGACAGGCACCGAACTGCTAGAGTGAAGAGGTTAAAATCGTGCCCGGGAACGCTAATGTGGCTGAAGGCTTGCAATTGTGTTTGCCAACTGTGCCTGCGACATTTGAACACTCTCTACGCTCTCGTTGAAATCAGGACCAGTGACAAGGGAGCAAGGAGATGAAATTAGTGTGGGTGTTTGAAGAGATATGTAGAATCTAAACAATCGGGCATAATTGGCTGTCCGGTCTTGCAATAGACCCTTGCACTAGTCGCTTTGCATGAATCGAACATAATTATTGTATATTATAACAGGATGAAAAAGAAGATATCTATGATTAAGAAGTTGGTTTTAATATTATGGACACTAGAGTAATATCAATTAGAGGTGATGCGCACTGAAGTGTGGCGGTTGTCTTGCGTTGGTCATGTTTGGGAGTGAGGGACTCATAAAGGCTGAGTAGCTGGCAGGCACCGCTGAAGTGGCAATAAAACCAAGTACCATAACACCTTACTCTTTAACTCCTTGACTCTGTTTTATAAACATATCTTCTCATACGTTACCATCACTTAGCCTAGCAGCATAGCACGCTAGCCCAGTTAGAGTTACATGATAATCTCTGTGTCACGCTTGCTTAAGCACAGCTGTCGTGTCAATCCAGCTCTCACTCCGCTCACTCTCCTCTCCCCCTCTGTGCTGCAATCAGCTCCGCAGGCGCTGAAAGCTGAATGGGCCCGACACTCCCGTGCCCAACATACTCTAAATTTTTACACGAAAAACTGTCAAACACCAGAAAAAATTGTCTGATAAATAGCATTGTTTCAATTGCTCCTGTACCAATGGTGCACTGGCCGGTTGGATCCGGTTAAGAACGATGGAAATCAAATAGTTGAGTGTAGGGCAAGGCCGTCGTACAGCTGACCGTCTCGAACCAACTCCACTGGACGGTTAAGAACGATGGAAATCAAATAGTTGAGTGTAGGCAAGGCCCAGTGAGTGGCCAATAAGAAAGAAACAACAGCTGATGATGGCAAAGAGGACCGTTACCTGCTGGAATGGCTCTTTAGGCTGGACCATTACTGTCAAGCAGCTGGCTCTTTTCTGAGTGCTCATATTATAGATTCATAACTGTGTCGGTGTCTGATAGGCTCTTTTTAACAGCGCACTGCAACAGCTTTTATTTCATCGAGTCCGGCTAATGTGCAGCAAGTACCAAATGTGTATCCTATAACACCAGGTTACTGCGTGACTGCTAAGATGACAAGTGCTGTGTGACGGGAAACGATGCCCTGTGTGCATCCTTTACAGAGCCGTGCTGCGGTTCAGGCTGGCTTGAAAATGGCTAACATGTGCGAGTTTAGTTAATTATGGGAAAAGGACATCGTGGATTTACTTTATGCACAAAAAGACAACACTTGAGTAACATCCCAGAGTCATATTTATATCTTCATAATCAGGTCTATAAGGAAAGAAAAAAAAGCAGCAGTAATGCATCCACTCATCCAGGGTCAGGTTGTGGGGGCAGCAGCCTAAGCAGCCCAGACCTTCCTTTCCCCAGCCACCTCCCCCCAGCTCATTCGGGAGGGGGAAACCGCAGAGGCGTTCCCAGGACAGAGTGTGTCCCGGGTTTACCTCGAGTCCTCCTCCCTGTGTTATGTGCCTGGAACACCTCGCCAACTAGTCGTCCTACTCAGACTCTCCGCCCTCTCTCTAAGACAGAGGCCACAGGCGAGTGTAGGGATGCAGACAGACCAGTAAAGTCAACAGCTCTGCTTTTACACTCAGCTTTCTTCACTACAGCGGGCCAGTACAACGCCCATGTTGCAGATGCAGCCCCAGTCTGCCCCATCAGATTTTTGGAAAAAAGATCCGAGATATTTTAACTCCTCCACTTGGGGCAACAACTTGTCCCTGACCCGGAGTTGGCAATCCCCCCTTTTCCAGCTGAGAACCATGGAAGTCTTTAGCAGATCTGATAAACCTGGGTGCTGGTGTCCCATTAAAGGTCAAGTTCAGTGCATCCAGTCTAAACATACCATCATTGTGCTGCAGCCCAAACCCACGAAGCAGCAGATTTACTCTCATTCTGTCTTAAATCTACCTTCTTGCTTTTTCCTTACTACTCGTCATGCCCATTGGCTCTTGTATAGTAATAAAAAACTAAGCATTTCCATTTTGTCTTATCCAGCAATACAAATACATATTTCTATAGCATTCACTCTTCATGAACTAAACATAAAGCAATTCACATTTCCTCTTATTGTGCAAAATATATATCTTGTGGCTTTAACCCAAAAATACACCTGCACCGAGCTCACAGAGTTTCGGTACAGTCTAACACTTGGATCGGCACAGGCTAACAACTGGACCAACTTGGAAATTAGCTCTTTAGCTTAACATTCGCCACACACAAGACATTTATCATTAATCGCCACTGCTGTCTGTCACTTTTATAACATCTGTTTATATTATCACCCAGCTTACTTCTTGATGAATAAGTCTCTAAAATTTGCGGGGCTTGTGGAAACACACTTCTTCTAGTGTGCTGTTGTTTTGTTTCCAGTGGGTTCTTAACCTGTAAACGCGACACGGATATTAATGCTCTTGAAGGGGTGTCGTATGTCCCTTACTGGTCTTACAGTCTGCTTGTTCTTTGGTTTTTTTTCCTTTGAGTTTTCTTGTCGTAGCTTCGTTGTTTTCTTTGCGGTCGTCTCTGCTTGGTTTTTGGCTTTTGCTTGTTGCCTTGTTTGGTTTGCGTCTTTTGCGGACGTTGCTTTCACTTTTTCCTTTTTGTTCTATTTTTTCTCGTTTTTGCTTGTTTCTCTGTTTAGTTGTCGTTGTGGTTCTTTTTGTTGTTCTGGTGTTTTGCTTTGGTTGTTTGTTTGCTGTTTTGTTGTGTGTTGGTTGTCTGTTTTTTTGGTTTCGGTGGGTTTGTTTGGGGTGTTTTGTTTGTCTGTTGGGTTTGTCGTGTTTTGGTTTGATGTGTTTTTGTTTGGGCGGTTTTGGCCGTTGTGTGTTTGGTTTGCTGTTTTTGTTGCGGTTTGGGTTTGGTCTGTTTGGGTTTGCGTGTTTTGGGTTTGTCGTCTTGTTTCGGTGGTGGTCCTGTGGGGTTGTCGCTTTTGTGTGTCTTCTTGATTTGTTCTCGATTTGGGTGGATGTGTTGGTGTTTGGCTGGTGTCTGTGTGTTTGGGTGTTTGGGTGTTGCTGTTGTTTGCGCGTTTGGTTTGGCGTGGGCCGTTGTATCGCTCCTTTTGTGGCCGGCGCCCTGCGTCTTTGTGCGGCTGGTGTACTTTTGATAGCTGTCTTGCGACTCCGCGCGATTACCGCGGGTGTGGTGTGTTCTTGGCCGCCGTTGCTCGGGCGGACGGTGGGTGTGTGCGTGCTGGGTGTGTGCGCGTTTTTCTGGTGATGTTCTGTTGTTGTCACTGACACCTCTTCGTGCCTTTCCGTTGATAGTCGATGGCTTACGGTTCTGCTGTCCTAGTCCTTAGCGTGGTCCGGCGGATGTGTCTGTCTTTTGGTTCGCTGGCGGCGTTTGACAGTTGAATCGCTGTGCAGGCGGCCCTGTTATTTCTTCCCTCCGTCTGCGGGTTTAGGGTTTGTGTTTCCTTTTGCCGGGTTTCTGGCTGATTGGTGCCGGAGGTTTCTGGTTTGGCACGGGTTTATAGGTCTCGTTTCCTTTGCTCTTCTTTTTTTGCCTGGTCAGGCGTTCTTTGTTTTTTTTTGGTGCTTTCGTTGCGTTCTTGTTTGTGCTTGGGTCTGGTTGTGGCCTTGGTGCGCTTCGTGCTTTCCTCTTCGCCTGTTTCGTGTTGTTTTCTTCCCGTGCCATTTCGCCCGTGTCTTTGTTGTTTTCATGTTGTTGTGCTGTTGTAGCGCATGCGCACCTGTGTTTCGTGCTTCTGCCAGTTTGTTCTGTTTTACTTTTCTGATTTCTTGTCCGCTGATGCTGCTGGGTGGCATGCGTCTGCCAGCTCTGGTTTACTGTTCCCATCTCGTTATTTGTCGTCTTTGTGCGGATTTTTTTTCGCCTTTTATTTTCCCCGCCTTCCTTTACTTCCCGTTTCCTGTCTTCGTGTCTTTGTTCTTCTCCTTGTGCTCGGCGCGTGGGTTGCTTTGAGGCCCTGCGTCTGGTCCCCACTTCTGGTTCGCGGCTGCTTGCTCGCGGTTGTCCAGTGATCTGCTTGTGCTGTTTGGCCTGTGCGGTTTATTTGCCCTGTTGCCGGTCCTCCTCTTCGCGCTTGCCGGACTGTCGCTTGTGTTAGTCCCGTTGCGTGAGGGTGCTGTTGTTTCTGCTGTCGTTTTCCCTTTAGCCTTCTTGTGGTCTGGTCTGCTGGGTGCCCCGGTTGCCCCGGTTGCTGTGGCTTGTTCGGCCTGCCTCGTCTTTTTTGCTGTCGGTTTCTCCTGTGTGGGCTCTGTCTTTTCTGTTTCTTCCCGCGGGTGTCCCGTCCCTGTCGCTCGGTCGCTTGACGCTCCCCCCGGGACGTCTGTCCGGTGGGGCGCGTCGTGGCGCCGATTTCCTTTTCTGTTTCGGTCGCTGGGTGGTGCTCTGCGTCCGGGTTCCCTGCAGCGTGGCGTCTTGCATAATGTCTTGTGGTGGCTGTTCGCTCCCGGCTCTTCGTTGGTCCGTTGTCGCTGTTGCTCTGTGTGTTGCCTCTGTGCGCTGGTGCGGTATTTGGGTTCACGCGCTTCTTTTGACCTCCCCCTTTCCTTGCTTTCTGTTGTCCCTCGCCTGCTGCTGTCCCCTGTTTACGCCTTTTTTGAGCGTTTGTTTACTTTACGCGGTTCTCCGCGGTTCTCCCTCGTTCCGTCCCCCGTCCCTGTTGCGCGTTCTCTTTTTCTGTGTTTCACTCTGTCTTTGTGTCGCTCTTCCGCCTCTCTCAAGTGCGGGTTCTGCTTGGGCCCTGTTCGTTCTTGTCTCCACTCTCACTGTGCTACAAACAACGTGTCGGTCCGTGTAGCGCCGTCGGCGCGCGAGCCGACCACGACACGCACTCGCACACATCTCTTCCTGTTTTCCCCGTTTCTGTCCTTCGTTTGCGCGGGGTAACTACGCACAGTCTTTCCGGTGTTCTCTATTGCTTGGCGCGCGCGGCGGTGGCGCTCGTGGTCCTCCGCCCTTCTTATCCCCGCGCCCCTTTCCTCCCGCATGGTCTGCTGCCGTCTGCGTGGCCGCGTGGTGCGCTTGTGGCGTTGGCGCAGGAGCTTTGTGGAGTCTGCTGGCTGCAGTGTTCCGGGCCTGGCCGGCCGCGTTCGCCGCGCGGTCTCGGTGGCGAGGCTGTTTGCTGATGTGGGCCCGTGCGGCGCGGTCACCGTACCCGTTTTCTCCGCTTCGCTGTTCCCTGCCGAGCCTCAGCCCAGGGGCGCGTCCGTCGACGGGCAGCAGGCTTCGGTCTTTGCCCGGCTTTGAGCTCCTGCCTGTGCTTCACTCCAGTCCATTTGCCGCTCTCTCCGCGCGACCCGCGCGGCCGCCGGTCCCGGCGGCGCCCCGCTGCCCCCTCTGTTGCGTGCTTTGCTCTGTCCGCATGCCCATGTTGGCCAGTTGTGCGCCCCGTGCGCCCGGCCCGGTGTGGTGGACTGTGTCGGGCGCCTTTGTCAGCGCCCCTGCTCGTTTGTGTATCGGCCCCCGTGTCATGCCCGGGCCCAGCCTGCCTCTCTTCTCCCTGAGGCGCTGCCCCCCGCGGGTCTTTTCGTGCTGTATCTGGTGCCTCCCGTGGTCCTATGTGCCCTCTGTGTCCCCGCCCCTGTTTCTTGGAGAGCGTCGTTGCTTGGATCCTTGACCGTCCGCTGTCTCCGGCTGGCCCCCGCGCTCCGTAACGCTCCCCCGCCCCCCCCGTGGTCCGGTGTACCCCGAGTCGCGGGCCCACAGCGCCCCGTCCATGGGCTCCGTGCTTCGCTCTGGCTCTCGGTGGCTGCGCGGCGCTCGTTGCGCGGGCATGTGGGCGTTGCATAGACGTGAAGCGTGTTTGGCTGCCTCCCTCCTGCGCCTGCTAGCTCTCTGCGCCTCCTGTGCTCCGTCAGTGTCTCCCCGCCTGCTCAGACGTCTGCGTTTTGCACCCCTGGCTTTCCCGCTGGATCCCCTCCCTGGTCCCCTCCTGTCCCTGTGGTGTGTGTGCACGCACGACTTCGGGCTTGGGAAGCTCCCGCGTCGTCACTCGCCTCCCTCCCGGCTCCGCATGTTGGATGCTTGGGGGCAGTCTTGGTTTTCTGGTGTTGCCCGGTCGGCGTACCCACGGGTTTGGATGCTGCCGGCTTTCGCCTTTCTCCACTGGGGGCTCTCTGCGTGGGGTCCTCCTTTGCTGCTGTCGCCCCGCTGCTTCCCCGGAGCCGGGCCCTGTCTGGGCTCCGCGCCCTCTCCTGTCCCTCTGGCCCGCCCCCGTGGTGCCCGCAGCAGTTTGCTGCCACCTTGGCTCTATCGCTGTCCTCCCGCGTTCCGCGCGCCTGGTGTTAGCTGCCCCCGACCTGTGCATGTTCAGTTCGTCGCAGTGTCCCTTTCTGGGCAGTGGTCGTGACGGCTACTGGCTGCCGAGTTGGCCTGGTGGCTGGCGTTCTCAGCGCACCTCCCTCGGGGGGCCCGCTCTGTCTCTTTTCGGCTTCTCCCACTTCTCCCCGCGTCGCCCTACTTCGCTGCTCCGCCTCCATCTCTGCCTTGTCCGCTCCCGCCGTCCGGAGAGTGCCGGCTGGCCCTTCCTCCCGGGGTGTTCGTGGCGCCTCCCCGGCCTTGCCCGCTCTGTGATGCCCCTTCTCGCCCTCTTTCGGTCCGCCTTCTCAGGCCTTTGTGTCTTGTGCTGCTCCGTTGGTTCGGATGCCTGTTTTGTTGCGGGGCCGGCTGCGTTTGCTCTGGTCGCTGCGGTGCCGCGCCCGTCTGCCGTCTGGCCTGGTTTGGCTCGCGTTGGGGTTTGTGCCCGTTGGGTTCTCTGTCCTGCCCACGTCGTGGTGTCCTGCTTCCCCCTCATGGTGCTCCTACCGGTGCGAAGCTCACGCCCCGGTCAAGGGTGCGGAGCTGGGCTCTTCCCTCTTGTCCGGCGCCGGCGCTGTGGCTGTTGGTGCTCGCCTTGAGTCCTGCGGCTGTCGTGAGTTGGCGGAACTAGCGCATCGGGTCTGTCGCGGGGCGGACAGCGAGCCTTTGCCTGCGTTGGAGTTTCTCAGGTGCAGTGCTTGCCGTTTCCAGCTTCTGCCTCCCCGTTTTCCCCCCGCCAGCTCGCAGGCGGCGCGATGTTTCAGCGTGCTCTGGTCTCGTGTGGGTCAGCCCACGTCGCCTGCAGGTGCGTCGAGCTCCTGCTGCTGCTCTCCATGCGTGGTTTGGTTCTGTGCGTGGCTTCCTTGCTGTGCCACCTGCGCCGCGGCGCTCCTGGTCCCTTCGCCGGTTTTGCTCCCCGCTGGGCCTTCGGGTGGCAGGCGTCGCCGCTGCTTCGGCCGGTTTCCGGCGCAGATGGCGCCCGGGTTGCCTTTGTTCGCGTGTGGTGTCTTTCAGCCGCGCGAGTCTGCCGACCCGGCCCTGTCTCGTCCAGTCCCTAACCCTTCCGTGGTGTCTCGGCTTTTCCTTGGCCAGTGTAGCCGGGCCGTCTCATTTGTTATCCGTCTCTTCCCGGGTTTGGCCTTCCGACGCAGGCGCCGTCCCGTCGTGACCGCTTCTTTCTGATTGCCTGCCCGTTTGGCTTTCCGACGCTCACCGCACTGGGCGGTTTGCCCTATCGGCCAGACCTCGCCAGATCTCTGGTTCGGGTCTCCACGCCCCCCTCGCCCCAGGGTCATGGCAGGTGGGCTCGCCTGCTGTCCTGTGGGCTCCTGGGGCCGCGACGGTGCGTTGGGGTCGCTCGTCATGCCGTCCGCATCCCCTGTCGCTGGCCGGTCAGGCCTCTTCTCTCTCGCGTTCGCGCTGCTCGACTTGTCTTCCCCCTGCAGGGCTGAGCTCACTGTGCTGAAGCCTATGTTTGCTGGCGGCTGCGGGGTACCGTGGTTCTTCCCTGTCCCCCAGGCAGATGCTCGCGGGCCCGCGTTTCGCCCACGTGTTAGGCGGATTTCCGCTGGGATGAGTGTCCTCGACATTCTCCTCGTGGTGGTCGGAAGATCCAGTCTTGGGGAACCAGTCTACCAGTGAGGCGGGCCGAGCATGCGAGTGTATGTGATCAG
>NW_024582624.1:440590-445010 GCF_018398535.1 Haplochromis burtoni
CCCTGAAAATGGCCAAGGCAGAGATAAAGTGGTGCACAGAAATCTCCTACTGCCCTGTGACTTCCTACCACTTGAGAAGCCATCAACACAGACTGTTCAGCCCATAAAAGGCTCTCCAACTGTGACAAGGAAAAAGTTCAGACCTTCGTCTAGACAGCTGCAGCCAGGGAATGGCAACACATCAGATGATGACGACAGTGGCACCTACCAGTGGTACCTTAGGCCGGTTCCAGGGAGACGACAGAGGCAGACTCCGCTTAACCCTTTGGCAGAGTCCTTCCAGCCTCATCTGAGACTCCACTGTCAAGAATAGGATGTGCCACTACAGAGCGAAAAGGATTTGCCACTACAAAGTGAAGAGACTGTGCCTGGGCAGATCCAAGGCCCTGACCCTGACATTGACAGGCCATTGAGTGGTGATGCTATGACTGACATTCTAGCTGCAACTGGTGGTGAGACTGACTCTGTGAGGCAACGACCTCAAAGACAAAGACAGCAACCAACTGTACTGAGCTATGACACTTTAGGTCAGCCAACTTTGGTTCAGAGAAACTGTACAGTGACTACTGCTCAAGTTATTGACTGTAATAGCTTCTGGAGACCATGGGCTGTGGGAGTGTGTTAAAGCTATGGTTGAATGGATGATGCACACAGAAATGTCAGGAGACATTTAATTTTGTGGGGGAGAGTGTGGCACTATGTTAAAGACAGAGACATGAAAATAGTAGTCCTGTGGTGGACCACTAGAGGGCTCCACTCACACCCAGTGTATAGGAAGTGTGTTCCTGTGTTTTGTGGCGCGATATGCGCAGTTGATGTTGGGAGACGAATAAAGAAGGAGTGAGAACTGAGAGCTGTGTCGTTGATGCTTACCTCCACAGTCCCCCATTTTATTTTATACTCAGAGACACTTTCTTTTAGTAAGGCCACTGCAATGTCAGTTTACAGAGGGCGCTCAGTCTCGTACGCATCGGTAGCTGACGCTACACTAGAAGAAGTAGTGTGAAGAGGCAGCCTTCGGCCTGCGCCTACAGAGGCAGCCTACGAAGAGAACTGATTGTTATATTTTTATGTTTTTACAGGTAAGCTGGGTGGTTGATAATATAAAACAGAGGTTCTAAACGTGACAGACAGCAGTGGCGATTAATGATAAATGTCTTGTTTGTGCCGAATGTTAAGCCAGAGAGCTAATTTCCAAGTTGGTCCAGTTGTTAGCCTGTACCAGCTGATCCAAGTGTTAGACTGTACCGAAACTCTGTGAGCTCGGTGCAGGTGTATTTTTGGGTTAAAGCCACAAGATATATATTTTGCACAATAAGAGAAAATGTGAATTGCTTTATGTTTAGTTCATGAAGAGTGAATGCTATAGAAATATGTTAAGAAAAACATTTATTTGAAAGAGATCTAGTTTATTAAATACAGTTAAGAAGACAGGTTCATAAATAGATTAAAACAGTAGTAAAAACAAGATAAAACTGTAATGAGAGTTCACTATGTTATTCATGTGTATAGTAAAATGTATTTGTGTGATTTAACCAGTTTACAAAGGTGGTGCATGTGAATATGAAACTGTATAAGTTACTTGTATAAAGTAATGTCAGCTACACTAGAAGAAGTAGTGTCAGTGATGAAGAGGCAGCATACGGCCGCGTGCTGTTGTTTATCTGTAAAGTCTTTACATTTACAGAAATAAATAATTATGTGGACACATCTGGATCATCAGCAAACATGAAACCAGGTGACCACCAGGACCAAGCTGACTGCTGACACAGAGTTCATACTCTAACTGCTAGCTGCTCTGCTAGCTAAGTTAACTGATGTTAAAGGTCAGAGTAAAGAAATGACGTGATGCTGCTGGGAGTGACACCACAGACTAGCAGCATTTAGTTACTCAGCATATAATGCAGTTAATCTGAAATCTCTTTTTCTCTCTGAAACAAAGTGACAGCAGACTGAGTCAAAGACAGAAACCTTATTTAAACACCAAATATTCACCGGCTTCACTTCCTGATCCAGGATTCAAAGAGGACGTTGCACTTACTCAGCTTCTTCCCATGAACGTCTTCCCTCTGCAGCTCTGCTGTCTGGACCAGGTCTGTGTAGAAACAGAGACAATCTTCTGCTTCATCAGTCCTCTGTGTCTGCAGGCTGAAGTCACATTAAACACTTCACACCAGCAAAGAGTCTGAAGCTCACAGGTCAAAGGTCAGCTGCTGCACCTTGTGTGATATTGTTTGATCAATAATTAACCTGCAGCAGGTTTCTGCTCCAACTCCAACACACTGAACAACCCTGAGAACAAATCAGATGATGTGGGTGTGTCTGCAAGCTTCAATAGTATTAAACACCTCACACCAGCAATGAGTCTGAAGCTCGCAGGTTAAAGGTCAAAGGTCAGCTGCCACACTGTATATAACATTTCAATATGTATACAACCTGACTGTGGGCGTGTGTGCAGCCATAAACAGTTTAAACATTAAACACTGAACCATAAAAGAAGCTTAAGCTGCAGCTCACAGGTCAAAGCTCAGCTGCTGCAGCCAGTTATGACTTTACATAAATCATCATGTTTTCCCTCTCAGCACTTGGGCTGTTTTGACTCAGCTACACTATGGCAAATGGCCAATGGTTCCACAGCTGTTCTTGTTCACAGCATCATCCAGTTAGAGAGGAAACTGTATAATGCAATGATGATGTTCCAGCGTCATGCTGCAGTTGTTGCTCCTCCTCCACATGCTTACCTGCCACAGTTTAACTCCGCCTCTCAGACAGTCATGTCACCTGATCTGAATGTTTTGTTGTACGATGACGTCATCTTGACGTTGACGGGGAGGACGAGAAAAACTAGTTTTGTCCTGCAGATGGCGATCTTGCACCGTGTTCAGAGAGCCGACACTTTGATGGTGCTGGTCTACTCAACTTACTTTTAGCCTGGGTTGGACTCTATATGAGCTGCTTCCACTCTGGTTTTCATTGTTAAATACACTTGTTTGATTTCACTTGTAAAAGTTGGAAAATAAATATTAAATTATTTGTTGGTACATTGTTTTGAGGGTCAAATATTTTGCTTCATTTGAGGAATGAACTGTTAAGGTGGAGAAATGAATCAGGTTAAAATAGTGGTGCTTTAAATCAGTGCAGATGTATAATGTAATTTAAAATGTTGATAATGGTTGTAGTGGGCTTGTAATGTAAATGTGGTCTGATTAAATGTGACATTGATGGTGACGCTGCATAAACCTGATAAAACAGTTCTATTAGTGGGTCTGTGTGATCAGCATCAGTGGGTGAAGGTGAGGCCTTGACTAGTAGAACGTCATGTTGGTGTATGACAACACATGAGCCAACATCAGACTCCGAGCGCTACGATGCTCAAGATCAGAAGATCCAGTGTGACATCATCGTTACCTGGCAACAGCAGCCCTCAGCCCATCTGACTTTATTGGAGGATATTTACACCAGCAACACTGTTTAGTTTGATATGACGGATTAACAACATGCTGTGATATCCAGTTCATCTGTAATAGATACTGGATCTAATCAGTCAGCAGATATTTGATCACCTTATTTATAACTATAGTAGAAACAAATACAACTGTGTTGGTGATTCATGCAAACTTGCATATCAGCCTTTTAAGGTTTTGTAGTATTGAGAACAAAGAGGTTGTGTTAGGGCTGAAAAGCCCGACTTGTTCTCCTCTGCAGGTCATCAAATGCACCACAGAAGTTTGTATTTGCACAAACCTGTATATGTTTGATGGCTTTATTATTCTCTGTTCAAAGACAATAAATGTGGAAAATGTCTCATGTAGTATCAGCTTCATTTAAAATGACTGCAAACATTTAGAGAACATGTGCTGCTGTTTGTCCTACATTTCCAACACTGAATGAACCCTGAAAACGTGATGGCAGGTGGCAGATTGGAGTTCACATGAAATATCGGCTGTATGAAGACTGGAAAATAGATGATAAAAATATGCAGCCAAACATTTGCGGACATGGATAAACTATCTGATCCAAAAAGCAGGAAGTGACACAGCTAGAAAATGAAAGTGTGTAACAGCTGAAGTCAAATGTAATGCAGAGTTGAATCTGCACTTGGATCCATCTGTGAAAGGTCCACATGTAGGGATTACATGAGTCCTGATGTTTGTCAGTCCAGCTTGATAACTCCATCTACTGTGGGCTACATATACTGGGCTGGTAGCTCCATAGTGTTGGAAAGAAACTATTAAATGTGCATATTTTAAAATCAGAGGCTCTTCTAACACAGGAGCCATGTTGAGTTTAGATTCCAGCCGACCACCGGCAGTCTGAAATGGAATGAACAGTGTTGGGAAGGTTACTTTTAAAATGTATTCCACTACAGATTACAGAATACATGCCCCAAAATGTATTTTGTAACGTATTCCGTTACGTT
>NW_024582624.1:445035-451687 GCF_018398535.1 Haplochromis burtoni
AACTGCGTTTTTTACGACTGATTTCCTACAACAGATGTCACAAGTAAACAGAAACATATGTCACCCTCGTAGGTTTCTCAGTTTTGTTTTGTTCACACAGACAACAGCAACACACCTTTGGTTATACACCAGGCCACTTCAGAACATAACTGTTCACAAAAGTTATTTCCTCTGGCCGATTGCCTGGCCTTTTGCATGCATGCAACCTCACATGGGTCTTTGTAGGGTACACAAACACACATCTACAAACACAACACGCACCAGGCTTTCTTCTCCTAGGCAACACCTGCTTTCCACACGAATAACTCATGTTGATCCAGCGCTCCTCCCCTCATGGCAAGTCTCAACTTCTCAGGTGATGGTGGACTTAAATGAAACACTAAGAAACACTGACCTCTAACCTTGCTAGAAAAAGTTCAGGCAATAACCATTAGCATTCATTGCAAGGTCAAAGTCAAAAAATAAAAAGAAGTAGATGTGAATATAAATAACAGGAATAGAGGAAAAGCCAGTTCAGTGCCATAAAATGGTTTATCACCTAAACACGTAGCAAACCCAAGGCACGTCAGGCTTGAGGCAGACGGAGAAACTTCCTGGCAAGTTCACTCCATCAGGAATTCATAGGGCAATGTGTTTGTTCTACATCCAATATCAGCTCCTGTTCTCCAGCTCTGCTGTGCTTCTCACACCTCCAACATTAAAAAGACATCCATCCTCAGACAAAGAGGGAATGGAAGAGGCACTGTTATCATAAACCCACAGACAGCAGTGCTTTACTTGTCAAAAATGAAACCACATGGATACGTCACATGAAAATAGACAAGCCTCACACGCACAGACATGCACACACAGGTTCACTTGCATCACTCTGAACAGATGGTCTGGTTAGACAAATATCCACGAGGGATGACTAGCTTGCAAACAAACGTGTCGATACCACAGAGGTTGTGTTTAGTGCTGAAAGCAATAGATGTAAACTCGATAAAAATATATTTGTTTCCCTCCGTGTTTTGAGAAATTCTTGCATGTAAACTCCTAGTTGTGTGTTTGTGAGTGCGCATGTGTGCAAGCATTCGTGGATCCATGAACTTGTGAGCCTTTTGTAATGAGGGTTATGAAAATAAAACACAAAATACTGACTCTCATTAACTTCTGTCATAACACATGACACAGACATTCCTCTCAGAAGCCAATGAACAGTTGAGTGACTCAGTGTTTTGGTTATGGCCCCACTAAAGCCGGTAGCTATGAGAAGATTAAGGAGGACTTCAGATGGATCCAAAACAAGCTCTGCTACAGAAGGAATTTGATTTGGCCTTTCACTCAAGGGAGACTAATTCTGATCATAAGCCCCTTTTTGTCTGCTTATTATTTTCACTAATTACCAAGGCTAATACAAAAGTGACAGCGAGTTGATTAGGGCCCGTGAGCCTTGATTGGTGCCTGTGAGTCTTGATTGTTGCCTGTGAGTCTTGTGGGCAGCTGAAGGTGTCCTCATTTTACTGCCTCCCTTGCTGGCCTCTCCAGCTGTCTCCAAATCAAACTATAACTCATGTGCTCCACACATGTGATTCACTTACTATTCTTATTTTTTTATTTAGAGGATTTGACTTTTCTCTTTTTTAATGATTGCACACACTTACATTTAGTATTTTAATTAAAAAACAGTGAACACTGCATTGGCAGAAGATGAACCAATTTATGTCACATTTTACAGTAACAACTCTGCAGTAAATATATTTAATTTACTGTAGAGTATAGTTAATGTTCTGCAGTAAAGCAAATCTGCAGTAAAGATGGGTTTTAATGATACTGTAGCTACAATCAAATATTTATACCCTACTTGTGGTAATGAGCTAACAATGGTCATTCTGTAGTTTTGTTTGGCATATAATCCATTACATACAACAGTATCATTTTAGCAACTACCGGTACAACTACTGTCTGTGTAGGTTCTCACTCATCCAGGTCAAAGTACGTCTTTCATTTCTTCTCCTAGAACTTCTGCTAGAACTGAAGAACCTTCTTTGATGAGAATTAAAAAATCTTCAAACACTTAAAGAAGTCCATTCTTTTCAAGGTCTTGAAACAACATTTACTATTGTCTGTGAAGGTTTTCAGTCATCCAGGTCATTGTGGTCTAAGGAGCTTGGAAAGAAAACCGTCTGGACTTCTTCAAGACATTTCACCTCTCATCCGCGAAGCTTCTTCAGTTTTAAGAGCTACTGGTGGAGAGTCCCTATGGGAGTGTCCCCAAGAGGGTCATGGGCCCCCTATTGATCCTCTACCTAATCACACGAGCCAAGGTGTGAAAATGGGTGTAGGTCACAGTCAGCCAAGGTTTCAGGTGAAGCTATTGTGAAACCTAGCCCCACCTATCATGTGATTTACTGAGGTCAAATGGCCCAGGATGTGAGTGGGCATTAAGGCGTCTGCGAGGGGTTTCAAAACTTGATTATAGATGGCTTATGACTGTCTGCCATCAAAGATGGCCATTCACAGTGGACATAGATGGCTTCTTTCACTTCTCTTTCAAACCATCTGTCATCTCTGTCCTGTCCTAAACTATTTACTATTACTACTTGCCACCCATGCTCTCTATAGGTCTCTCTTCTTTGGCTGTTTTTCACTCCTTTTCAGTCCAGTCCAAAGAACTGTTAGCCAAAAACCTGGCATGTCTCAGCATGGTGTGAGAACAACATAACGTAAGTATTTTTTTTTAATTTCACCCCTAGTCATAAACAGAAATATTTTTATTATGCTCAGTAAGTAGGGGTGAAAGAAAAGATATCACAGCAAGGCATGAGAGAGGGTTATTAAACAAATTAAAAAAGCCCCATGCGCAGGCTATGACTTGGTCTTTGAATATGTCATGGAATTTGCCCTTGAACATTTTAGAGTTTGTTTGTTTGCTTGTTTTAGTTGTTTTTTTTTTCAATGAAGAATTTACTTAAGCAATAAAATTACAGTGCATTTTAAAATACATTTAAAGAAGATGAACCCCAGAAATTTGGCCAAAAATCATGCCAACATCTGACAGAGGACCTGAGAGTTGATCCAAGTCCTTTCAAGCTCATTAGAATAAGATAAGATAAGATAAGATAAGATAAGATAAGATAAGATAAGATAAGATAAGATAAGATAAGATAAGATAAGATAAGATAAGATAAGATAAGATAAAGCAAAGTAGACTGGGCAGGAATAAAGAAGAAATAAGGAATAAAGAAATAGATTTAGCATACCTAAGAAAAACAATAATATGCAAAAAATAGTATACACTATACAAACTAGAAGAAATATCATCTAGATAATTTAGATATAATTATATCTACATATATGTGTAAGCATGTGTGTGTGTATATATGATACAATAGTACAGAATGTTAGTACCAGCAGAATGGAATATTTCACAGTGCAGTGGTTGGATGTTAAGAGCAGCAGGTATTAAATATTGCAACCTAAACTATGTACAGACCCCAGTGTGCACACATGTGGTGTGTTTTCACATGTGTACATTACTGCTGTTGTACATTGTTGAGTCTGACAGCAGCTGAAATTGCTCCTTCTCACATTTTGGGTGCAGCAGCCTGTCACTGAAGGAGCTGCACAGTGCTGCAAGGTGACCTGCATGAGGTGAAAGGTGTTATCTAACAGTGATGACAGCTTATCCATCATTTTCCTGTCACTGACTAACTCCACTATGTTAAGAGGGCGTCCCAGAACAGAGCTGGCCTTCTTGATCAGCCTATTCAGCTTCTTCCTGTCCCCAGTGCAGATACTGTTTTGTATTGTTAGTCCAGTCCAGTTTATTGATCAGGTGAACACCCAGGTACTTAAATGAGTCCACTATCTCAATGTCCATTCCCTGGATGTTCACCGGTATAGGTGGAGGATGTTTCAAAGTCCACCACCAGCTCCTTGGTTTTCCCACTGTTGATCTGGAGGTGATTCTGCAGGCACCACCCGACGAAGTCCTCAGTCAGTTCTCTGACTAACCCTAACCCTGGCATCCCCATTGGTGATGAGGCCAACAATTGCTGAGTTGTCAGAGGACTTTAGAAGCAGTTAGCAGATTTACAGGAGAAATCTGTGGTGTTTATGGTGAATAGAAATGGAGCCCAGTCTGTTCCCTATGTGGGGCCTGTACTGCAGATGACCCGGTCAGACACGCAGCTCTGGATCCTCATATACTGGGGGCAGTTGGTAAGATAATCTAGGATCCATGTGGTGAGGTGATTGCCAACACCTGTGTACTCCAACTTGTCTCTCAGGATTGTGGGTATGAATTTCACAAGCTAGGTTGTTGCCTTTTTATGCTATATTTCTATACGTGTTTATACATGTTTCAAAAAAATCCCTTGCACATGTTTCCCATTTTACAGCAAAATGTAAGGAAATGAGGGTTGGCTCAAGTCCTTTGTATAACTGTCCAGTAAAAATACTGATTAATATACAGGTAGAGATTAATGACAAGACCAGTATTGCGTGATTGTATGACACTGTCTATGGGCCAAGTCTCAGGAACACACTATCCAAATAACTTTGCCCTGTATTGAAAGTTAAATGTTAAAAACAGTTATCAGTCCACCTAATTCCAGTCAACCAAGAGGGGAAACACACAACACTGTATAGGTTACAGATAAGAGTCGGGCAAACCCTGGTGAACGAGCCCTATAAAAAGAACACTGTAAGAGGTCTATCCCACCAAGGCACCAGTACACCAACCCTGATTCTTGCCAGGTCTATTACGTGCACTGTTTAAGGGAAGCTTTACCATTACCATGGTAAAGAACCATGGTAATGGCCATGAGGTGAGGAAAAGAGGACAGCTAGAGTAAAGCAGAGGTTCTGATTAATAATGAAACATCATGTGGAAGCATTTTGTGTCAAAGAGGAAAGCAACTGTAGTTCTTAAAATGGTCGTGACAGCAATTTTCTAGAGTACACACAGTTATCTGACATCTTAATTCAGATAATTATTTAATTAGGGTGCTCCACTGATAACGCATGACTGCTGGTAGTAATTATCATCATAATTTATTTGGACAGTCTCATTCTAATGCTAAAGTTTCCATCAAGTCATGATATCTCTGAAATAAATCTACAAACTAAGACACAGCAATGGCTTATATGGTTCTTATATTGTGTTAAAGTCATATAAATTAAATATATAATCACATCTCAAGAGCATGAAGTTGTAAAAGAAGTGTTTAAATAAAACAGTTTTACTAACAGTGATTGTTAGTCAATTTTTCTCATTAAAAACTGTTTAAAAAAATCAAATCTCTTTATATAAAGGTTTCAATTTTCTAGTTAAGTTTACTATACAGTCCTGTGAAAAAACAAGTACACCCCATGATTTAATGTGTTTTAGCTTTTAGCTGAACCACTTTTAACAGCAATAACTTAAAGTAATAGTATTCTGTATGCCTAAATTAGTCTCCAACATCCTTGTGGAGGAATTTTGGTGCACGCTTCAGTATAATGTTGCTTTAGCTCATTGAGGTTTGCATGCATTTATTCATGCAAAGCTCTCTCAAGGCCCCAACACAACATTTTAATTAGGCTGATATGTGTACTTTGACTGGGTCATCGTAACACCTTGATTCTTTTCTTTTTCAGTCATTCTGTTTTAGATTTGCTGCTCCCTTCATTGTCCTGTTGTGCAGACCCAGTTTAGGACAAGCTTTATCTGCTCAACTCTAGAATACTTGTATTCTGGTATATATGGTTGACTCAGTGACTACAAGGTGCTCAGGTCCTGTGTCTTTTTCTAATTTAATGAACTTTAAAATTTTACAACGCGAATTTAGGCCTGTAAACTCTGATGTGCAGCTCTTGCACTGCACGGTCCTTGAGCTTGTTGTGAATTTTGTGGAATGTCCACTCCTGGAATGATTATGGGATTTTATAATCATAACCGAATGCTCCAGATGAGCAGACTCCCAAAACGTCCACTTTTTGGGTCAGGTTAGTTAACCAAGATTAAGTTAGCATGGTCAGTTTCAAGTTTGTCACACTGTGAGACAAAAATGACCAACATTACCCGCATGACATTACCTTGGCCTAGGTGGCCAAAGAGAGAACAACATAATGCAGGTAGATTTTCTAAGTTCATTCCTAGTCATAAATTTTTAAAAAAATATATATATATCAATAAGGGAAAAAAGAAAAGGAATCAAAAGAAAAGGAATCAAAGCAAGTCACAAGAGAGGGATATTGAAAGCTGAAAACAATCTAGTGGTCAGACTTTGACTTGTTCTTTGAAAATGGCATGGAATTTACCATTGAGCATTTTAGAGTTTGTTGTTTTTTCTCAGCATTTTTTCCCCATAAACAATTTACTTAAGCAACAACTGTACCGTGAATGTTACAAGCAATGTTACTTCATGACCACACAGCTATTTTACCTACCACGAATTGGCTGTGGTGAGAAAAAAAGCATCAAAAAGAGAAAAACACATGATCAAAGTATTGTTAAAAAAAATTACCTTTTACCACCCATTGTGTTGTCAGAGAAACCTACTGTGTATGCTGTGAAACGTTTCATCAATATGATACAATAACAGTTACTTTGTTATGCTTTGAGAGACATTTTGGTGCACTTGTCCCATCAGAGACTGCAAGTTTTATCCTATAATTAAAAAAAAAA
>NW_024582624.1:465721-531228 GCF_018398535.1 Haplochromis burtoni
GGTGTATCCATATAAATGGCCCACCCTGTACATTAAAGGAAAATGGCGATGTCACCATCTTTAGGGAACAAGAGGTCACTGAACAGTAATGAAATTATATGAATCATCTACTATGGTTTTTGCAAATCTCAGCTTAAATATTGGAAAATGTGGCTTGAGAGTGCTCTTTGCTACAAGTAGCAAAACAGGAGATGAGAGTATGACATTGCATGAGAGATAACAGGGCTCATGTTCTCGTAAAATACATGGAAATTAGTAAACAGCTACTGAAAAAAATTACAAGGTCCAAAACTGACATATTTATAACACTAAAAACAGCTGGTATCTTTTCTTCATGCATTCATGCTTCAAATTATAAATGTGAACTTAATTAGAGGTTATGTAAACTGTCCACTGTTTTGACTCAGGAACTAAAACCTGCTCGTTTTAAACCTCTTTCTCCTACAAAGCTACTAAGATAGGGCATGTTTTTATAAGCAAAGCTCTGCTTTTTCTGATACATGAGCAGATATGGTGAGTAGTTAAGACTGTGATCCCTAACAGCTGTTCCTGCATTAGCTGGGATCAGAGTATTCCCCCGACAGCGAAGCACAACGCCAGTTCACATTCTGCAACCAGGCTGATTACACCACCACTAATGCATTGTAACTGCCTCCAAACCAAAGTATTTTTATATGAAAAACAAATATGCACTTTTTGTATTTTACCACATCTTTACCACCTCAGCATACAGCCATTATGTACTGTTATTAAATCGATACTCTTTCAGATTAATAACATAATCAAATGTGCACAATAGCAACAGTGCAATGTGTGACACTGTATATGCATGCTGAGCTTACTTTTCTCACACCTTAAATTGTTAGCAAAATTGCACACATTTGATTTGCTTGAAATAAATATACTATTATCAATATATCTACTGTAAAACATCTCTTATTTGGGTAAAATTGTGTCCGTGTACAAGTGTACACTGTGTGTTTCTAAGTTACAGTTATTTATAGTCAGAGCTAATGTTGTGAGGCTCCATCCCAAGAGATCCCCCAATTACCATGGAATTTAGAAAGCAAAAGCTAAACCAAACAGTCCAAAACAGCGCTAAGAATAGAGTGACCTTAGAGATCATCCAATCTTCCAACATAAATGTAGTTATATCATTGGAAGACAAGGGAAAGAGCACAGAGAGAGCGACAGAGATAGGCTCTTCTGTCTTGAGGAATGCTTTTAGAGTGTTGAGAGCAGATCGTGTGTGAAGGCAGATGTCTCTGCAATAATAGTGGAAACTATCATAAATTATGAACCTAACTTCATGTACTAACACTCCAAGAGGTTCTTAAGAACCAAACAGGGATAAATTAGAGAGTAATATTCCTGTCCGAGGGAGTGGAAAAAAACTCATTGGAGCCACTAAGTCGTTTTATCTGGTAAAATTTTGATCAATACTTCCTAGAGTTGGCTCAAAAAAATGCATAAATAAATAATGCACTGTACCTTAGGACAGATATTTTTTTAAAGCTAAACAAGACAAATCTGCCAAAGCAAGAGTATTTTCTTTAATTATCTTTGCATCTGCGAGTTAAATGGTGCAAAGGTGTAGGTGAAAGTATAAAGTTGGTCTCATTTCTCTAAAAGCAATGAGACCAACTGACAATAGTGTCACTGTGAGTTCATGCTGGAGTGTCTAGCATGACACACATTGGGGTCTTGAAACTGGAGCTGCTGGTTGGTCTGGATTTGGAATGGGATTTGGGTTCATGGTGAGCTTGCATGATTGCGTGTTACGCTGCAATCATCTAAATCCTTGCAGAGTCCCTGCTGGTTTCAATAGCATTCAACATAGCAATGGGAATCAATTAAAAGGACTAGTAAGATTCCTAAACACAGATCTCTATTCGTCACAACAGCGTGTAACTCAGAAAAAGAGTGAAATAAAGTATTGAGGCAGACATACGGGAATGAAGGCTGCTTGTTTGTCTGCTTTACAGATACTGTACTTCATATGCTACTGTAAACCTCAAACAGTGCCTTTGATCCTTGAGGCAGCAATTCAGTCTATAAAGCCAAACTACCTGCAAACACACACTGTATCCAAGTGCACAGATGTCTGCACACATTGACACAAGATTTAAGTACATGTCCTTTATGATTACAGTAGAATATATCATGTCAACTAAAACATAGCTTGCAGTATCACCATAACAACCCATAATAACCTATTAAAGCATTTTTACATTAACATCCATAACAGTAGTTATACTCCCACTACTTATATGGTTAGAGCTCCAACTTTTATTTGATTGTTACACAAATTAATAGCTTACTCATGCTACTAAATAAACTTTGAATAAACTACTACCACTTTTAAAAAGAGAACGATGTCTCCAAATATGCTTTAAATAATAGTGAGTCTTTAGGCAACAACAGGGAGAACAGAGCACTTAAGTCATTGAAGTCACTGAAATAATTACAGCACTTGGGCAGTGATAATTCAGAAAAACAGTTTCTAAAAACTAATATATATTTATGACAAAGATTAAATGGAAACCCCCCACATAAGTGCTGAAAAATAAAGTGCATAAAAAAACAACATGTTAGCTACTGTGTGCCAAGACATTAACTTCCCCATCTCCCCCTTAACACATCACATAAGGTCAGCGACGCTGCAGTTGACCTGTGAATTTGGACTTTTGAAAAACTCTACAGTGGAGTACATTTAAATGGTGCTATGAACTGTAAATGAGGCATTCCAGGAGCATTTGAAGATTTACACAAACTTTTACATTTGTAGTCCCAGAGGCATCACTTCTGTGACACCACTCATACCGCCAAAAGTGAGAAAAGGCTTCACTGATCAAGCAAATGATAATCTAGAAATAGTGTCTGTTCTTACAACATCTTCCTGTTCTTCCTACCTTAATACAAAAATTATGAAATGGTAAAACTGTGGTTGAAGGATAGTGGAATAAATCATTGTCCAAAAGGTTACCTACTGAAATAGCAAAATGTATGAATACTTGGTAGCAGAGGGTTCTATTATTCCTTCCATTTTCCAGTGCATGCAATTCCATATTAGATGTTAAATCTCCGTTTCTTGAGCCATGCGAAGCTCTTCTTAAGAGATTATCATGTCTTTCCAAGTCTGACTGGATAAGTTATCCTTGAAGGATGTTCTGGATATGAAACAGGGTCTGTGCTAAATTGGACACACCAATAATGCCTCCGCAGGGAGACATACTAATCCGATGGCTCACTCGCTTCAACTGGCTCCTTTTGGAAATGAAAGCAAAACAACTAAAATCTGAGCTCCTTTGGGTAAGTCAGGTCCATGCTATTAATATATGCATCATTGTGATCTGCTTGCATTTCAGCTGAAGCTGATGAATACGTGTAGGTAAGTAGGGTGAGACTGTACACCAGTAAGTCAAGAGCTCAGTCAGCCTGATATGGTAAATGGTAAATGGCCTGCATTTGTATAGCGCTTTTCTAGTCCATAGGACCCCAAAGCGCTTTACACTACATTCAGTCATCCACCCATTCACACACACATTCACACACTGGCGATGGCAAGCTACATTGTAGCCACAGCTGCCCTGGGGCGCACTGACAGAGGCGATATGAACAGGGCCTAAAGAAAGAGCATGGCAGTATCTTCACTTGGGGCAGAATTAACTGTACAATTGATCTTTTTGGTATTTTGTGGCTCACCAACTACATTTCTAAACTTCGTGTTAAAAATTCCAGGTAAGGTCATTTCTCTCTTTTGAAGGGATTTTTTTTCATAGGAGTCTTGGGAACACCTTGTCTGGTTCCTCTCACGGACACACTCTGCCTCAGGGGGACGTACCAGGTGCTACCTGCCCAGACAACACAGATCCACCCACCATGAGAACCTTGGGATTTTATAGACACGGATCCTGTAAACTTCACAGTCTTCAGATGACCTGAAAAAATATATAGAATGTTGTGGAATTATATGTCTGTTCATGTTGATTTATATAGATTGGGCATTTAGCATTTATTTTAATGTCTGTTTTTCTGGTGTTTGTAACAGATTAAGTAATATTTTCTTGGCTCGTGTACTGAAAAAAAAACACAACTCAAATTGTCTCTGAGGTGATAGAGGGGACAGATGAACAGGAAAGAATGAGGTCTTTACAACTGCCAGTTTAGAGATAAGAAGGAAACCTGCTGCGACCAGAGGTCCCACTCTCTCAAGCTGCAGGCCTGAGCTCCCCAGGGGAGCGCATCATTAGGGCCCATATAAACTTTTGAAGTTGTGCGTCCTGGAAAACACCAGGCATGCAAGGCAATAGTTTATGGCTTTAAATACAAACTTAAAAAGTGAAAGAGTGTATGACCCTTGACACTGAGACGACTGCTTCTGAGTTGTTACGTCTTCTGTTTTTCTTGCTTGGACGGATACCTGCCAGTCATAACCTTAGCCACTTTAAGACTCAAAAAGAAAGAAAACTAAAGGACTTCTTTGAAGTTTTTATTTTTTTAACTTCAATCAGTAAACCCCTTACCAGTGATCCAATGCAGCCGAGTAAAACCGCAAATTAATTATGACATTTAAATTGAATAGGAAAAAAATTCTTTTGAGGTTTGTCATTACAGCGAATATTGTAACCGTCAATAAAATAAATGTGAGTCAGTCTGAGATCTGTGGCACGCACAGTGCAAGTCTATTTAAGCACAAGATGTTTCTTGGACAAGACAGAAGGGTTGTAACAAGAGTGAGTCTGCAAGAGTGAGTGAGCATGCAAATGTTCTTAAAGTACTTGTGATTTCAGTCTTCCAAGAGTTTATAGCTCCCTCTCATGTCTGGTGGTTGAGTGACAGTGAGAGGCAGGCAGAGGGTGTTTCTTCATTGCATATCAGCCAGGGACAGCTGACTGGTTGGGATTTAATTGCTCTCAAGTGAGGTCAGCAGGAGGCATTTATCTAAGCAGAGTGCACAACGACAGTGGACGATGCACAGAGTCAGTCTGCCAGAATCCGAGAAACATCCATGGGAATTCACAGAAGCTCCCAGTTCGTGCTTAACTTTTCTGCATCACTGGGTCTGGTTTACCACTGAGACTGCAGCTTTAGATCTAAAGAGCCTTCAAATTAAAACTCTTGCTGAAAGGGAGCGCACCTCTGCCAACTCCTGTCACCACTCAGAGCACATGTAAGTCATTACAATACAGATTTGTTTGTTACAATTAAAGCTATATATTTTGCTTGTTTCAAATTATGTATGTATGTACAGGAATTATAGACAGCACCAGTGATGCAATATTTCATGCTCTGGATCCATGAGAGGGAGATGTATATCTGCATCACCCAAATTTTGATTTACTGCTTGGGAATGTACAAAACATACTTGTGTAAACACAGAAAACCAGAAGCTATTTTGAAAGTTGATTGAAAATGTAATCTTGTATGTAAGTATTAAAATGCATTGTTTCTTTATTACAGTGATATTCTGCATAATATTTCCTGAACTGGACTACAATGCCCCTTGAGGGACAAGAAGATGGAGCAGTAGATGTGCGCCGTCACTGAAGTTTAAAAGAGGGGCATAATCTCGTGATACAATCAGCCAACTTCTGCCAACCTGCTTCCTCTACAGCCACTCTGTCTCACCTCCCCGCCAGGAAGCAGTGCTGCAGTAACGAAAACCAGCAGGTCACAAGTGAGGGGTCAGAAGATCCCTGAGCTGAGGAACGACGCACAGATCTCTATCTTGTATTTCAGTATGTTGTTCACTGATCCCCACTGCATTGTATTATAATGCGCAAATGGATGCTGACATGGAACCTTCAAAATCTGTTCCCGGGACTGTACCTGCATGCAATCTTTCTGTTTGGCAGTGTGTGTGTAGTCTACAGTGACTGCACCCCAGAACAACTTGCCGCCATCATGAACTGCTCCAAACATGAGCGCCACACCAGGAATTATGACTATATGGAGGGAGGAGATGTGCGCATACGACAACTGTTCAGTGGCACGCAGTGGTTCCTAACTATTGATGACTCCGGCAATATCAATGGTACTCAAGACTCTACCAACTGCTACAGTAAGCATCGCTCTTTTTGTGTAGACCAAACGTTTATTATAGGTCCCACTATATATCTGAATTACAGGCATTTGCCAAAATGTATGTGAATCTGACTGCTGTGCACGTGGGACATGTTATTATACAGTTTTAGCCCCAGCATAATTACTCTGTTAATAAGTCATGTGTCTCTGTTAGAGCAGCCAAAGTGACAGGTAAAATGGAGCAGGTGGGAGATTTGATGGGTTAAATTACAGCACAGGCTGTAATGAAGTAAACTGAAGGGTCTTGGAGACTTATGACCTGAGACTCACACAGATTCACATTTGTTCTGCCTGATTTACTCTCAGTACTCAGAGCGCCAGAATGAGTTATCAGGGAAAAGAGTGGGAGAGAATATTAGCAATGGAAAAATCAAATTTTGTAATGGATCTGTGGTTGGCTGCTGAGATCAAACACAGAGACAGCAACCACACTGTGTCCAGCCCAAACTTATTCTTTTCTAAAATTAGAAGCCAAATATTTTAAAATAATGATTACCATCTAACTACTTAATGACACATTTTATTTGCTAATCGTGATAAGTGCTTTTTGACACACCTACTTGTTTGAATTGTTGCTCAGGGGCCAACATTTTCTCAAAGGTTGTGAGATAGTACGAGGAGTCTCTGTGTCATGGTGAGGATGTTTTAAGTAGTTATCATTTCCTCCTATCTGACAGTGCCTCCGTGGCTGGAATGTTGGCTTGAAAGAGAGATGCCTCATGGAAAAGATGCTTGTGCAACAACTGGCAATGAAAGACTGAAAAACTGATACGCCCATATGCGGCTGACAGTCGCACGCTAAAAGCACACAAAGTTCTTTGATGAAAGCAGCATGGTGCAGATGTACATGGAATAAATCCGCGATTTATGTTTTTGATTGCAGCGAACAAGAAATCCTTAAAAGCTGATTGCAAAAAGTCTTTTATTACAAAGACAGAAAGGAAAAATAGGAGACCAAAATGAGAAACGTTTGCTTTGTACCTCTAACAAAAATATCAGGTCACTTTTAGTAAATTCATCTTTGTTTTTGTGATTTATTATATTACATTGTAGTGTTTTGTTTTTTGTTTTCAGTAAAAGATAAAAATCTTTTTTTTTTTTTGTGGTTCAAGCAAAATGAGGCCATACTGATAAAAGGTATGCTAACCCTCACAGAAAGTCAGACAAACAACAAGCTGGAAATAAATAATTTCTAAACAGCAGGTGGAAAACAGGGACTTCTAGGAAAATAACCTAATAAAAGTAAAGACATATGTTTTGGCACAGTTCTCTGCTGAGTCAGAGCAATCGTAGCATAGTAGACTGGCTGCACCATACTCTACGGCCACCCAACTAAATTCATTGCAATTTAGAATTAGAATTAGAAATGCTTTCTTCCCAAAAGATGGAAAATCACTGTGTTACCGCAGCCAAAACATGACAAATACCTTAGGTCAGTAAACTCACGAGAAGAAAAGGCTCAATTTTGGGGATAAATAAAGCATTTCTAAATCGAATTTGATGAATGTCGAAGTAAAATACATATTACCTGATTAAATCCTGCAGTATTTTGCAGCAAAAACGAAAGCTAAACGGAATCAATTTGCTAAACTTGCACCTCTGTGAAACTACAAGGTGTTTAGTCTGAAGCTAACTCCACATTTAACAATATTCCGTGAAAGTTATGTCTGGAGCACATTTCGCAATGAATGTAAACACTGAGGTCCAACAGTGCTCAGAAAGTAGACTTAGGGATTATCCACAAAGTAGTTTACTTAGCCAGTGGCAGCGAGTGATGGCAAATCTGTTTCAACTGAGGACAGCTTGTGAGGCTTTTGCATCAGAGCCAAAATGTTTACAATATGCGTGTAAAAATGTGATCCATCTTTCCACAGTACACCAAACGACTGGAGCTGTTGCACGTTACATTACGGGGATGATGCTCTCAGACGACAAGCATGCAGTTGCATCGATAAATCCCACCAATATATGTGGATTAAACAAACGTTTGGCTGACTCTGAGTCTGTAAACAGGTTTACAAATGAGGTTGTAGCTTTTATAGTGTTAAACTGAACTTTCGAGATTGCCTCTGAAATAAGTAGAAGCCGGGGGGGGGACCTAAAAGCGGGGTTAAATAAATATGAGTAAACAGTTAAAGGTCAGTAGTATTAAGTCAGATATCAAGAGCAAGAAAAGCACAAACAACATTCCAAGATTGGGAGATCCCATCTGTTTGTGATCTAGCAAACACTCAAATGTGGCATGCTCAGTGTCAGCCTAAAGAGCTTTAATAGACCTCTTCCCCCTACTTTCCCCTCTGCCTATCAAATGAAAGAATTCCTAGAGTATGTAAAAAATCAACAAAGTTTTGAATTGCCTAAAAACACGAGCTCTGAACCAGATTGCCAGTCTGTAAAAAGCACATTTCTCTATTTATTTTAGTTTTGCTGCCACTGCCACATCTCACCATTCGCTATTTTTAAACAGAAACATCATATGTTTAGAGCATGCAAAGGATTTTTCATATATATGATGGCAATGTTTTTACCAAAGGTCAATGTTATGGATATTTGATTTATGAACTGATAATTGGTGCAGCCTGTTGACATGACATGATTTTTTTTTTTTTAAAGTTACATTTTCGGCTAAAGTCCTACAAGATAACTAAACATCTACTTCACTTTACCCAATAATGTAATCATTTCAAATATTCACGAAAGATCTCCTGTTTTTGGACTCTGGGCAAAGAAATTTGCTGTTTACATCATTTGATTTTCTGTGTTTAAATACTTTAAAAATTCCATCCTTTCAACATGGCACATTGGGAAGAATAAATGTGTTTACCCTCCCACAGATTTGAAAAGCAGGCTTTAAATGCCAGGTCTAAAGCACACGCAAGAAGGTAGTTTTCTCAGTCCCTGGGGAAGAGAGCCCTAATCTGTTTCCCATATGTGCTATGACATAGGTTGTGGTTTGTGTAAAAGCCACCCAGGCCACTTAACAAAGCTTGGATAAAGTCAGAGAGACCACAGACCAATTAATCACAGGAACCTCCACCTCGTTTGCTAATGAAGATGTATGTGGAGCTGGAGCCAGAGTAAAAGCTGGATGATGACAGCGCCTTATCTCTCCTGTAACATGCCTCCTTTTTCTGACTGTCCGGCAGGTATCCTAGAAATCAGGACAGTGTCCGAGGGAGGCATACTGGCTATAAAAGGCGTAAAAAGCCAGTATTATATTTCTATGAACAAAGCTGGACAGCTGCAAGGAAAGGTAATATTTTTCCACAGGGAGGAAAGTCATATGCTGTTGTCAGCTAATTTAAATCATGCAGAAATAAAACAAACAGTTCAGAGCGTTTACTTAATCATATTAATGGCTTGATGTGTTTCCATTACAGAGGATCTACAACGACAACTGCAACTTTAAGGAGGTTTTCCTAGAAAACTACTTCAATGCTTACTCCTCGGCCAAGTGGACAAAAAAAGAAATGTTCATAGCCCTGTCACAAAAGGGAAAGCCCATGAGAGGGAAGAAGACCAGGAGGGAGCTCACTGCATCTCATTTCATCCCTATGAAATGCAAGGCAGAGGAGAGGAGAGTAGACTGAAAAATCAAAGAACTTATCTGCAAAATATCTGTGGATTCAGTCATGCTATACGCGCTAACAGACACTTGAATACACTCCACTTTCACTCCAGTTGCAGATGAGCCAGGACCTGTTTTACAAAATGTTCTCATTTTTAAAACAGAAAACAGAAAGTTCAATTTGAGCACCAAAACAGTTTTTTTTTTACAGTTTTACTAAGTTGAAACAGGAATTCTGGAAATATCATGAAAGCTATTCTATATTATTGGTGTTTTGAATTGAATAACAATACTTCTTTATAAAAGTGTTTCTATATAATACAGTAAAACTATACAATACAATACAAATATAAATTATACGATGCAGTACAGTCCTGTGTTGTATCTTGTTCAGCAATGAGCTACATTCAGCCAGGTGAGGACAATCGTATGATCACCAGAATAGTCCACAATAAGCTCGACCATGATGTGCTGAAGCAAGCAGGACTTGTTTTTCTTTCTTTCTTTCTTTCTTTCTTTCTTTCTTTCTTTCTTTCTTTCTTTCTTTCTTTCTTTTCCCCTCATGGTGCTCAGACCACACAGGGCATCCATTTATCAACCATCCTGTAAAGCGAGCTGGAGGCATACATATTCATACTCACACCTAAAGCCAATTTAGAGTCACCTATTAACCTTACACTTGTTCCTGTTTGGTTCGTTTTTTTGTTTTTTTCTTGGGAATGTCAGACGAAAACCAATCCAACACATGCAAAGTCCACACAAAAAGGCTGCTACTGACTGGCAGGTTCCAACCGTATGCACTGTACATGCTCGCCAACTCCCTCTGCCTTAGGGTGTGACTTTGAAATGCTCAAATATTCTGCTGCTGACGCTGCTAAAAGATACCCAAATGAAAACACAAAGTCAACACCATAATAAATGCATATGTTATGTAATCTCTTTCTATCAGAGTGAACAATCCTGTACACTAAAAGGTTATGATATTTATTTTTACAGATGTTATCTTTAGGTTACGGATCATTCCCATTTTACTAAGCATGAAAAAGACAGAAATACACCAGGAGATGTATTTATTTTCACCACACTCGTCAAATAGTTGTAACTTTTAACTTCTAGGCCAGCTCTCTCTTCATGATATCACTGCAATATCTCAGTACTAACTATATCACTACAGTACCTTGTTATTTATGGGTGTAAGTTATTTGTTTTCTTTACGTAAAATATATGTTGTATGTTAAGGTGTCCCGTTTTCTTTCAATGTAACCCACTTGGATCTTTTACTGTGCAACAGTGGAAATAAAGTATTGCACACTGTATTCAGGTTTTGTTTGTTTTGTTTTGTTTTTGTCCACCAGGTGGTATAAATGGTCAAATAAATTCAGGAAGTAAACTGGAGGGGGGAAAAAAGCAATGACCTACTTACATATTCAGAATAGAAACAGAGATACTTTACTTAAAGTTATCTTGCCTAATATTCTGTCTTTTGTCAGCACACCTTCATTACATGTCATATCTATCTATTTATACTCCTGTGCAAAAGTCCCGACCCACCCTCATTTCTTTATATCCTGCTAGGAAAATTGGAAACAGGTTCAGGTATTTTTTGAAGCGCATGCAAACATATATATAAATACAGTATATAAGGTGAAAAAGGTTTGAACAATTCTACGGAGCATGAATGTCAATATTTGGTATGACCACCTGTATTCTTCAAACACACCCTGAACTCTCTTGGGCCTACTTTTCTGTCCTTTCTTTAAGTAGTCTTCAGTAATAGTTAGTTAGGAATAGGAAGCTCTTCTTTGATGTTGGCTGCCTTTTGTTCTGTTCTCTGTCAAGATGATCCCACATTGCTTCAATAATGTTGAGGTTCGGGCTCTGGGGAGGTCAATTCATGACTGATAGTGCTCCACTGTGTCTTTTTCTATCCAGGTGCTTTTACTGCAACGGCAATGTGTTATTGATCACTGTCATGATGAAAAATAATGACAATCAAGCACTGTCCAGGTGGTTTTACATGGTGGGTCAAAATTTGACAGCATTTTTCTGCATTTGTAGTTTCATTAGTTGTGACAAGACCCCCAACACCATGACAGAGCCTCCACTGTGTTTTACAGATGGCTGTAGACGTATTAATGATCACTCTATCAGACCTATCAGATTTGGCAAAACTCAGCCTTTTCTCCCTGTTTCCCTTGCTTCTATTTTGTCCACCACCTTTTCTCTTAAATTTATTTGAGTTAACCCTAACTTTGCCATTTTATTTTACTGGACTAACCCACACTCTTTTATTCACTTTACTTTGATACATTTTGAAAATTAACCGTCTGAGGCACACCATACCAAGATATGGCATGTTCTCAACTAATAGCTCTTTGGGAACCACATTGTTACTACAAAAAATTATGTTTCATGTATGACAGACTGCTCATAACAAAGAACCTAAAGATATAAAAGATAAAGATTAAAACAGGTTCTTTACTAAGTTTTCTAATAAATGTTGACATAATACTGGTTTTACCTTTGGGTTAAAAGTATTACATGCATTTTTAAGCTTGAATGATTCTCAGGGAAACATTAAGTGACTTAAAAGAAAGAAATGAGGACTGAGTCAGAAAGCACATATATATGCTTTCAGGCACAACTCTTAAATATGTGTTACTCAGGCCTTGTTTTAATTACTGATAAAACTGTAGAAAATGCATTTTGCTGTGAGTTTGAGCTTAAATGTCTTTGGGGATTGTTCTAGTCTGTTCTTACTGAAAACAGCACAATCCTGAAAGGACACATTGCACAAGAAGCACTTAGTTTCAGACTCTAATATTTCTATAGTACCCTGGGGATATTAAGTAGCATAATAAAATATGTTGATATCTTTAAGTAGATTAAAGACAAACACACTGCAAGGGAACATTTTGAATGTCCTTGGACAATCCTTGATACACAATATAACATCAGTTAACCTGATAAGGGAGGTTAAGATATAACAGAACTATTAATATACAATAGCAGATTTTTTAAAAATACATTAATGTTGTCAGATTGTTTAGGTAATTGCCTCTGGTTTTCTGCTGTATTATGAAAAGGTGAATTCTTCCCAGTTGAGAAAAATATTGCGGACATGTTGGCAAGGTGCCTACACCACACGTTCATGCATACACTCATATGAGCACATGTGTGCAGGCCCACAGACAGACATCAGCATAGTGAGTTTTAACTTTTTCCTGGGTTCACATCTGGCTTGGAAAACCCTTGTCAGATAAAGACAGTCAAAATGAGAGTGCAACCCTGTAAAAAAACGTTTGACCCAAACAACATCTGAGCAAGGTGAAGGCTTCTGCCAAGTCACGCAAAGTTAGTCTTAGCAGATAATTTGTAACATACTCAAAATGTAAACACATTTCAGACTCAAGGCTGCGTATTCCCAGCAGGATGAGGAGAAGCCAAAGCCAACGAGAAAGAGAGAAGATTGTCACAGACGTGAAGCTGCAGACGTCCAAGAAAAAAGATGCAACACAGGCACATCGGACATAAATTCTTACAGCTTACACAGTGTTCCAAGACTCTTTCTTTCTGAAATCAAAAATCACTGAAATCCTTACTTGCAAAACTCTTGCAAGCAAGGAACATAAGGACAAAGTCACTTCCCATTAAAAAAAAACAGTGCCCTGTAATATTATTACCATCACTATTAATACAAATATAAATATCATGTGTGCAAATAAATTGACATTCAGCCGAATATGTTGTCCATCAATATTGTTCAATCATCCCCAGTCGTGATAATTTACAGTCAAATTAAAAACTTAAATCTGAAATCAAAGTTCTATATTACCAGATAATAACAGTAGTTCTGAAACAGAGAACGGGTAACTAACTAGCTGTAATTACTGTTGTTCAAGTCAGCAGCATCATTGTGAAAGTGAATGCACAGAAAGCCACATGTGCATCACATTACAAGCACCATATGCAGACAATTGCAGTGTCTGACACTCGCTTTGAACAGTGCAATAGGGAAAAGAAGAATAGGGGGAAAGTTACTCATTTGAGTGAAGAGTAACAGGGAGAGACATTAGAGAGTCTCGTACAAAGTGAAGCAGTGGACTTGGGGCTGCGGGAGAAAGGGGAGGCCCTGAAGGAGGGGGAGAGGGAACACTCAGTTGAACTTGATACATCTCAGGGCTGTAAAACTTTGTTTCCCTGGAGGAAATCTGTTGTTATGCAACCTGGGGAATTCTGTATTTGCAGCTCTTTGCACGGAATCCCCAGACCACCAGATTATTATGAAACAAGATCAGGACCTCCAGCAACTCGCTGCAGCATCACACTTTTACTGAGAAGTAAATTAAATCGGTGCCAAATGAGACCACACAGTGATTACAATATAAATTAGTATTTGACATACCAAGGAGTAATTCACTGGGTTAGTACCATGTAACTGAAGTAAAAAGCGCCACTGGCTTTCAAACTATTGTGCACTACAACAACACCACCAAACAAAACAAACTACTAAAATGCAAAAATCATCACTGTGCTGGGAAATATTTCTAATTAATCCCCTAAATAAATGTGCAGTCATAAGTTTACATCCACTCATCATAAGCATGAAGGTAATTCTGTCTATCAATCTTTCAGTCGATCTATCTAGGAAAGACAGATGATGTGGTATGCTTTGGATCATGAGCTATTTCCCTCCCTCTCCATTCTTTTTTCATCCCATCATGACGATAACTAATAAAAGTTCATCTTGGTTTCATCTGTCCAAAGATTTTTCCCAGAACTGCGCCGGCTCTTTTAGATGTTGCGGTCATGGTAGAGGGAGCGAGACAGAGCGAAAGACAAAGAGAGAGCGAGGGACAGAGATCGAACTTGACATTCATAAACAGACTTCATCGACTACACACTGGGGACACTGGGAAGGACACACAGAGGTGAGACTAAGACAGACACGAAAGAGAATGAAATTAAACAAGAACCAAAAACTAGACACACAAGTAACAAAACTCCGAGACTATCAAAACTGAATATTAAAATCTCAATATTCCCAAAGAAAGAACAGCAAGCCTAAACAAACTCAAAAACCTGGGTCAAAGACTCAGGACCATGACAGTCTTCTTGCAAAATCTAATCTGGCCTTCATGTCCTTGAGGTTAATTAGTGGTTTGCAACTAGTTGTAAATCATCTGTATTTACATTAATGAAAACCTGTCTTATCTGTAGGCCTATACACCTAGAAACACCTAGCTCCCCAAGTAGTCTTCATTCAGTTAGATGTTGTGACAGAGTTTTTCTTAACCAAGGAAAGAATTCTGCATTCTTTGGTGCATTTCTTCTTTTTAAGAATGCACCAGATTGTTGATTTGGCCACTCCTAAACTTTGCTTTTTTAGATATTTAGCCACCATCGCTTTCATAAACATTAATTTGACGTCATATTGAGAGTTCCAGTTAAAAACTACTAAAAGCAACTTCAATCCCAAACTGCCATGAAAGGGCAGTTTGGGCAGTCTGTGTAAACTGCCATGAAAGGAGGAGGGATGCGGCTTCTAAACACCTTATCATTCTGCTGTCCAAACTTTTGAGACTGTGAAAATGGAGGGTAGGTGGTGTATAAAAAGTCTGTAATTTTTACAGTTAATACAAAGGTTTTAGTCAAACCCCTTGAACTGAAGATGGCAGCCTGCACAATCACAGATTGATTATTTGGTTTTAAAGGGTGGTGTACAGGGGCAAAACTTGTGTAATTCCTTATATCATAATTCATCAGTTATTTATTAAGCTTCTGTGTTAACATCAACAACTATAATAAATTATTGTTGTTACTATTTTTGTTACACAGAATATGTACACTATGCAAGGGTTAGGCGGCTGTAGTTGTAGTTCAGGATGTCAGGCAGGTCATCTAATTATCAGAAGGTTGGTGGTTCAATTCCTGCCTTCTCCAGTTTGCATGCCAAATACCCTTGGGTGAGATACTAACTCCAAGTTCATCTCTGATGAAATAATCTCAGTATGAGCATGTGTAAATATTAGATAGAAACCGCATATGTATACAAATAGTACTTGTATGAAAGGGTGAATGAGGCAAGCTGGATAAAGTCCTTTGAGTGCTCAGATAGAGCTGAAAAGTGCTACAAAGATCCAATCCATTTACCAAAATATTACCATATTATTGTGTGTTTACAAACAGAGATATACAGATATATACTAAAAGCCAAATATCTTTTTCTATATCAGGAAAATCCCTATCTTTATTTCTGTTTTTGAATTGCTTCCACACTCAACCTGTTCCAGATTTTGACTCGTAAACACTAAAACATTTTCTGGTAGTACACACATTAATATAGTTTTGAAGTTGCTAAAACCCCTTAAATTACAGCTATGTTCTCTACAGAAAACATACCTTGAATATTTCCTGGTAGCAAATTATTTTTTGCTCCAAGCAAAATGTGTGCTTTCTGGAATTTGTAATTATCGCCACGGACCAGATTCATATGAATAAGCAGAGTCTCTAAGGATTTTTCTTTAAGGTTATTTTTAATATATTATTTTAAATATTTTTGAGAACTATGCACAACTCTTTTTAAATTGCCTAAAATGTTGTATTTTTAAATGCAACAAAAAGCATCACAATACACAGTGTGTCTAATATTAAACTTGTAATTTAACTTGTACATTTAAAATCTAGAGGTTTACATGATCATAAACTGTGTTTTATTTTAAGAAAAAAAAAAAATTTCTTTCTAACGTTCACCGAAATACATAAGAGCGAGAGTTGACGTTCATTGGCTGCTAGTATGAGTAACTTAAATCTAACTTCGTAATTTTATTTTACTGGATTAAAGCACACTCATTTATTCACTTTACTTTGATACATTTTGAAAATTAACCATCTATAAATAAATATTTATAAATCGCCTGCCATAACACCCCCAAAGGGCACCGAGTAGCACATTCGTTGCTTAGCGACAGGTAACTACCCAGCATTTCCTTCACACGGAGCTGTGCTTCCGGCGTAGAAGAAGACGCTCATGCCGTTGTGCACTTCATTGGTAGGCACTTTTATAATGGGACTTCTTTATGTAGCTAAGCTAGTGAACCCAGTTGAGCTAACAGTGTACAACAGTGCATCCGTCTTCATTTGATCTTCGCTCCTCTTAACTAGACTTTTTGACTTGTGTCTGTTAACGCTAGCAGCGGGGGCTGAGGAAACGTGACGCTTGCTAACAGAAGCTAGCTCCACTATGTTGAAGCATGGGCAGTGTAAAATACTGACTCTTTTATACTGTCTGTGGTTTCAAAGAAAAGTAACTGCAAGCTGCAGGTGTACGGTTTCTGCTCTATCACATCTCACTACGCTAGAGAGAGGTTAAAGAGAGCAACGTTTCATGTTGTTTATCCATGTGCTAATTACTAATCTGTATTTAGCAAACGCGCTACACTCGGACACCAGCGTTTCCCCATTAGCTGATGCTTACGATCCCCCATGTTTATCAGAAATTCAACAGTATGTACATACAATCACTGGCCCCTTGATTAGGCACACCCTGCTAGTTTAATCTTCAGAGGTGCGTTAATTCTACGTGTCATCGATTCATCAAGGTGATGTAAACTTTTGATTCGCAGTCGCTACAGATTGCCCAGTTTGCCAAGAATATCTTCCCCACACCATTACACCAATACCAGTACTGTTAATACAATGCACGATGGATCCATGCTCTCATGCTGTTTTTGCCAAATTGTGATCCTACCATTTGAAAATTGAGACTCAGACCATGCAACATTTTTCCAGTCTTCAATTTTTACCAGTTGTTGCCTCAGTCTCCTGCTCTTAGCAGACAGGAGCAGCACCTGATGTGGTCCTTTGCTACTGTAGTCATCAACATGTTTCTTCAGAGATGCTCTCTGCATTCCTTGGTTGTAACGAGTGGTTAATGAATTACTCTTGCCTTGCAATCAGATTGATGCAATCTGGCCATTCTCCTCTGACCTCGGCAGCAACAAGACATTTACAGAACTGACACTTTTCTTCCTATTGTCTTTAAACGCCAGTAGCTCAGATTAGCCCATCTGGCATCAACAGCCATGCCTTGTTCAAAGGCACTTAAATGACCTTTCTTTCTTTCTTTCAAACTTTCTTTCTTTCTTTCAAACTTTCTTTCTTTCTTTCTTTCTATGTATCATTTTCATTATAACAACACACAATCCAGAACGGCAAACAAAACCATGGTGCTCACCAGTTCGTGTCATGATTTGTACAGTACATATCATAAGTAATTCTTATCCTCACTATCCCCAGACCCTTAAAGATAGGAAGTCAATTTTTTCCCATTTATTCAGGGGAAGTTTTTTCACACTTTGGGCTATTTATATCCAAGTAATTGAGACAATTCCATGTAAATCTGATCCCAAAATGGCTTTATTTTATTACATGTCTAAAAGTTATAGGTGTGATTGGCACACAGGTTCCCACACTGCCTCCAGCAGAGCTCCAATGATTCTCAGAATTTGCTCCTTATTTTTGGTGTGATGAAAAAATGAACTAAGCATTTCCAGCCAAATATTCTCCAATTTTTGGAGCTCCTCGAGGTGTGCTGTGCTTTCAGCATTGAGTGCCAACCCTCTTGCGAAATTTCTGTATTCAGTTTTTCTTCCCATTTATTTTTAATGTAGTTAGTATCCCACTTGGTTAGTTGTCTTAGGCTCTGATATAGCTCAGTGATCATTTTTATGGGTTTCTCCTTCTTTCTGATGCTTGGTTTGAACTTCATCTCATCTTCATGTCCTCTGGAACCATGTCTACTATCCTAAATGGATTATGTTACTGCTATGTGATTGACTAATTAGATATTTCCATTAACAAGATTTATGGTTTTCTGTTTTCTAAGAACTTCTATCTCAGTGACTGTGCTCACAATGTGACGTTTGGGAATTTGACGTATTCATATTTGAACCAGAAATGGGTAATGTCATATAATGTGATCTTATTCAGTTACCAGAACTGCAGAACTAACATGATGATCTTGCCACTCGTATTAATTTATACTAGCTTCTAATCTGGCCAATGTAAAATCATAAGACGCTACAATAAAATAGTTAAATGAAACATTATTTTTAAAAGATTTACTCATTCCAAGAGTTACAATGCTCTGTTTTATGAAATTCTTTAGATGAAAAGCATTCAAGCTGCACCGTACTATCACAGCAACAAATTTTCCAATCTAATCATTACCAGTCACGCACAATTTTAATGAACTCTTAGCTCTATAACTAGCTTTTTCCATGTTATTGTGTCCTTTGAGTTTAAGTCTTTGTAAATGTTAGATTATTTATGTCTGCTAATATTGGCATTATTTGCTCTGTTATTCTTCATCAGCTATGAGTGTACTTGTGCTCCAAGACAAGTCTGTCAACAGAGCAAAAATGAGCGGCCTGGATCAGGACCAGCGTCATCATCCCAGTTGCCGGGAAAAAACACTGGCCTCTGATTCATCCGACTCCCGTGAGCTTCCCAGTCAGCAGCTCCAAGGGCTAAAATTGGCATCACATGCAGTGCTAGAGGAAGCACAGCAAAGGGGCAGGTTAAAGTGCTCTAAATGTGGAGGCTCGAGGATGTTCTTCTGCTACACATGCTGCTCCTTAGTGGGCATGAGCCTGCAAGATGTCCCCACAGTGAAGGTTTGTAGGAGGTTAGGACTCACCTGCTTTGTCTTTTAACAGAGGCCTTCACCATTGTCTTAATTGGTTGCAAAATGCCTTTTTTTTTAAAAATTATTTAACGTTAAATATTTTGGCATGATGTTGCTGAAATCCAACTCTCCCCTCGACCTGACTTTACAAACTGTGTGTTACACTCAGCTTCCTGTGAAGATAGACATCATCAAGCATCCCAACGAGACAGATGGCAAGAGCACTGCCATCCACGCCAAGATTCTCGCACCCAGTGACATCACAATATATACTTACCCCTGCATACCTGAGTACCAAAAAGACAAGGTTAGTTCTTTTTTATCCTTGTAGTTGTGTTTTTTATCCTAAAAGAAAGAATGGAGTTTATTTAACTGTAAAACATGCTGTCTGCCTTGTACCTTATGTGGCTTCAGCTAACAATTACGTTTATGATTGATTCATCTGGAAATTACTTCCCAGAAAACCTTTTTGTATCTTCACTTGTCTTGTTTTCACTACTCAGTCAAATAGCATATTCAGTTTTCTATGACACAACACAGAAAAGCATGTGGCATGTTTTGTTTGGAAACAGAGGTTAAATTGATCATCAAAAGTGATTTTCTCTCATCTACTAATCCATGAGTGTCAAACATATGGCCTACAGGCCAGAACAGCGCTTCAAAAGATCCCATCAGGCCTGCTGGATGGCTTATTGGAGTGTATAATATAAAGAGCGGGGCGGCATATGTAGTTTTTGGACTTTTCTGTGTATTTAGTACCAAAAAGACTTAAAAGCTTCGAGAACTAAAAGGGATCGTGCGAACTGTTATTTTCATCCGATCCAGTGGTCGGAATCATTGTAAGTTTAAAAACTTTCTCAGTGACAAAAACATTACACAAGCCCACCATAGCAAACTGAGGAAAGGTGATTGCGCAAAGGAGCTGCGCCCGTGTGTTTCACTGAGCTCTCTATACAACAGTCTTGAGTCACTCACCATTTTTTCTTCCAAGACGAAAGCAATTTTTTTGTTATTGAGCAATAGTTCTTCAGGCTTTCTGAAGGTCTTTCAAAGTTTGTCTTTGGATTTTGGCTGCTTTTTCACTCATTGTTTTTAGTCCAGTCTTTATACCTGACCATTTTAAGAGGAATGGGTTTTTTTTTTTTGGTTTGTTAAGCCACTCCCCTTTTGTAAACTGAAGGTTCCCTTTCAGAATTTACTTTACACTAAAACAAATGGAAGTAGTTGAGTATTTATTATGCAGCGGCTTTTGCTAGTTTTGAACCAATGTCTGATATCACTGACTTAGCATTTTCTTTGGCATCTATTAATCTTTTTCTTTATATTGTTGCTTACAATAATTCTCGATACTATGTTGAATTAACTGTATTCATTTCTATTTTAGTGCAGAAATCTAATTTAAGCGTATGTTCTGAAACTGTTGCTCTCCACTAAAGTCAAATTGTAAATGCTTATCTTTTGCATTTTGTACCGTTGTTTATTTTCAGCATAAAAATCTTAGATTTTTACCCAGTCTGCAAACAACCAGTGAAACATTTCTAAAAGATTTAGATTTATTTGCTGCAGCTTCATTCTTCAGTTCAAAGCTCACAGCACTTATGCAATCAGATTGTTATTTCAGCTGAATGAGTTTAGTCCACAAGCCATACATTTGTATTGTTTTTCTTGTCTTCTCATTTATTTAAATCAATTGATTTAGTGTTTTCACTTCTTCAACTTTATCCCTCACCTGTCAAACAGTTTACATCCTGTTCTCTGCTTCCTAAATTTAGCCTTTTATAAATCACCCCACTGTAAAAACACGTGTTCGAGACACATTTTATGCCCCAGCACAGTTTGCATGATGGCGTTCCTCTCCGTCTTCGCTCGCTCCAGGTGGTGTTGGTATTCCCTGGTCCGAGGGCCGTCTCAGTTCAAGACATGATGAAGTGTTTACATGACAGGTCACACGACTCCGCTGATGAACCGTGCAGAAAGAGGTTAAAAACTGAGCAAGTTCAAGGTTCCACACGCACCTCTGAGAGCTCAGAGTCGGGGACGCCAGATGAAGCAAAAAGCTCAGTGTCAAAGGTGGATCCCCTACAGAGGGTGGTCTTCATTGACAGCACATGGAACCAGACCAATAAGATCAGCACAGACGAGAGACTGCAAGGTAATCATGAAAGATTGCATTTGAGTGGGTTTCCAAAGAACTCGTGACTGCTGGTGATTATTCACTCACAATTGAATTTACCATGATCTCACGATGTTGTGACTGACGTGTTTCTCCCCCAGATTTGCTCCAGGTAGAGTTGAAGATGAGAAAAACGTGTTTCTGGCGTCATCAAAAGGGCAAGCCGGACACTTATCTAGCTACTATCGAAGCCATATATTATTTTCTCATGGACTTCCACGAGCATTGCCTCGACGAGGAGTACAGCGGAGAATACGACAACCTTCTCTTCTTCTACTCCTACCTGCACTCAATTGTTAACAAAGCCAAAACCTCTGCTGGAAAATGCTGAAGAGGACAGACTAAAAGACATCAAACACTGTAGCTGAAGTGTTTTTTTATGCTAATTGATTCTGATTATGCAGAAAAATAATTTTTAGTTTTTGAACTCGAATGACATTTTCTTATGCATGAATGGACAGTGTGTACGTAGTAGTACAAAGAAAGGAATTTCTGATACAGTTAAACATTTTAATTTACAAATTAGTGCACAATGATGTTTGTGTTCTGCTGTAATCACATTTGTTGCAGACCCAATAAACTTGTTTTTGTAAAATAAGTATCTCACATGCCAAAAATTTTAATAACTTTTAAGTTCTTAACAATTGTACACGGCAGTAATGAGTTGTAATTAGTAGAAGGTCTCTCGGATCTTTGCTTGCAGACTGTCACAAGTCTTCTTGGCATCTCCCAGCAACATAGATGTGTTGGGCTTGTAGAAAATGGGGTTATCTACTGCAGCGTAGCCCACACCCAAAGTACGCTTCATCACTATCACCTGGTGGTAATAGTAAGAAAAGAAGGTGGTATATGATTAGATTTTTCTTATTTTGGTACCATATCCTCAAACACATTTCATCTAATAAAGGCAGACCAACCTGTTTGGACTTCCACACCTCCAGGACCGGCATGCCAGCAATTATAGAGTTGGGATCTTCTTGCGCCGCCGAATTCACCGTGTCATTGGCACCGATGACCAGCGTCAAGTCTGTCTCTGTGGGTCATAAACATTTACACGTTTACGCACAAGGCGGATGAACTCAAACTCCGGCGCTGCACTAATCTCCCTCCACCATAAACAGAACCATGTGTGTCAGCCTGCGTGCCTGGTTGCTAAGAAAACAATGAGTGTTGTCCTAATAACTTGGCACATCCAAGTATCCAGACATAACATGTGGCCACTTCAAGCGCAGATGAAAAGGAACGGATGCGTTTATTACAAGTCACCAATCGAGTAATTTAATCCAACACCTCCCTGCCAAAGTGACAGCCGTGTAACGGTAAATATAACAGATCTTTCTAGAATTTATTTTTAAAAACGGAGCTTGCCTGGGAAGTCGTCATTGATCTCATCCATCTCCAGGACCACGTCATAGGGAACGCCAGCCTCGGCCAAGAGTACGTTCAGCTGGCCGGGCATACGACCGGCCACTGGGTGGATGCCAAACCTGTTGGAGATGTTACAGCACATCACTGATTTTTCACTGAAAACTTGTCTCACACACACACACTGATAAAAGAATGTCCTGCCTTGTGTGTGTATATACGTGTGTACAAACTAACCTCACAGTCTTGCCTTGTTCCTTCAGCATCTTCACCATATCTGCAATAGGATACTGGGCTTTGGCCGCACACAGACCCCAACCTAACAACATAAATATAGAAACTTGCAATAGCTGAGCAAATTGGCCTCTTGAACTTAGTAGGAATATAATGGTTATATCCTATCTAGATACGCCATAATCCCTTTAGGTTGCTTGAGTCTCCTGTCAAGCAGCTTTTCTTTTATTGGATGGGTGCCTGGTCATAGATAAGCATTTCACAGCTATTGTTCATTTCTAAATGACAGGCACAGCAGTCCTGCAGGACAACAGTAAAGCCACATATTCATCACCCTTCATTCCTTCTTTTGTCCTCCACCACCACAAGACTCCTCTCTGTGTTAAATCATAGCAGTCAAAAGTCTGAGAGACATTTTTCTAAGGAAAACTTTTGCATGTGTGGTGTGCATTGGGGTCCCCTGCGTGCAAAGAGCTAGTTACCCTCTGTCTGCATAACCCCTGCTTAACCCTGGTGGTCAGGTACCTTCTAGAGTTCAGCATTACCCCTAATCGAGTTTTTCCAAGCCAGTGACTTGTATCCTGTATCTTCTATAATTCCCCAAACAGCCGGAGCCTTCTGTTTCCTCACTGCCGTGCTTTGTTGTTGACAGCACATGGAGAGTCTGGACCGAATAGCCCTTATGATTTTTCACTGTTTCTCTAATCAAACCAGCATGTTCGACCACACAGCTGTCTCTGCACCGATTCGGAGCCATTGGAAAAAAAAAACAGCAATCCTGGTATCCAAGCTACACGGAGTGGTTCCTCTCGCACAGGCCGTTCAACAGCTACTCATTTGTCAGACAAGTCTGGCTTTTCTGCTTAATAAATCATGATGTGGGCATTATCTCACACTCTGAAATCCAAACCACCATTATTTAGGCCCCGTGGACAGTTTGTGAACAAACTACTCCCTCTTGTGGTCACTACAGTTCAGCATTCTGAGTTTAATGAAAACGCTACCATCAGATGCCTGACCATTTCCAAGTACTCTGCAAAACATTTGGGCTTTCCCAGAGCTGTTTTTGATCTCACAGAGCAACTTTTTTTGCTTGGTTTTTTTGGTCAGGTGAAAGCAGTTATGTGGGAGATAGATGATGGTACTGATCTAAACTAATGATCTGAAAAATGACATTTGGACTCCACGCCATCTACTGACAGGAGCACCAATATAAATCTCTTATGTTAGTCCAAGTTTCTTTCTACACCTGTCGACACCCGTCTCTAAAGGGCTCCATCTGTTTCCAGCACCGTCTCCACCCTCAACTGGGGGGAAAAGGTTTTTCTACTTATGTAGAAGATTTAAAGCTTCCACCAAAATTTGCTTACAGACAAAGTGGCAAATGACAAAAGTAGCTGATCTTTGAAGAAAAATATAAATCATGGTGGAGCATTCTTCCAATGCACTGATTGCAAGCTGGCTTTAGCCCAAATTCTAACAGTTTATATCAGTTTACATAATTTCTTGTGCAGCACTAAAAAAAATATTTTCCCCCAGATGAAACAACTTATAGCTAAGGACTTCAAAAATGAGGAAACTTTGGGTGAAGCACAGTGTTATCTAACTTGCTACCTGCTCTTCATGTCTGCTTAAGACTTAATTAACAACTGATAACACAACACACCTGAAACCATTGATGGAGTGCCAAAAACAGTTTCTTAAATGGCCATTTGAAGCTAACACAAAGAAATAGACATACCAAAACACTTTGTCTCCATTTTAACTCATCTGTTTAAATTCAATCTTTGAGCTTAAAGACATGGCTTCATTAACACATAGATGCCGTTACAGGTGGCTATATATCTGTCTGCTGGCCTTCACCTCAGCTAATTCATTTTGCTGGAAACCCTTCAAACGTGAGACCCAGGGAGCCAGAACTGGCCAGCCAAAGAATCCAAGCTAGCCCACCGAATCAGCTATGGAAAAGACTTACAGCTTTTCCTACTAATAAAGACCTTCCACATCGATTATACCAAAGTAAATTAATAGATAAGCAGATCACAGAAACATCCCGTTTTTATGCTTTACAATCTTTTTTTAAAAGGACATTATCAGTCTCTTAAATAAACAAAGGGGATTTCAACCAGCCCACTTAAGCTCAAAGTAGGCCGTACGTGGCACAATGTAAAATGAGTTTGACATCCTTCCTTTAGCCCTGCATTTGTAATGCTTATCTGATAAATAATATGGCACGCTCTGAGACAGCCAATTAAAAAAAATTAAATAAAATCCAAGATCCAGTTCAGTGAGTAAGATTGCATTATTTTACCTGCATGTTACATAGTATACACAGTAGACGTTTATTATGCATTTTCTTAGTGCATTATGCTCAAGTTGTTCTCCATATTGGACATGGCCCAATGACTCGTCATTTTAAAAAAAAATGAAAAGAAATGATGTATCTTCATTCACTGCAACCTGGAATCCCTCCCCAATCAAACAGGGTGTTACACCAAAAACCTCCTTAGAATAGCTTTGGTCACTAGATTGCTGTGGTCAACCATATTTTGCCACCATTAACTACAGTGGGGCAAAAAAGTATTTAGTCAGCCACCGATTGTGCAAGTTCCCCCACTTAAAATGATGACAGAGGTCAGTAATTTGCACCAGAGGTACACTTCAACTGTGAGAGACAGAATGTGAAAAAAAAATCCATGAATTCACATGGTAGGATTTGTAAAGAATTTATTCGTAAATCTAGGGTGGAAAATAAGTATTTGGTCACCTCAAACAAGGAAAATCTCTGGCTCTCACAGACCTGTAACGTCTTCTGTAAGAAGCTTTTCTGTCCCCCACTCGTTACCTGTATGAATGGCACCTGTTTGAACTCATCATCTGTATAAAAGACACCTGTCCACAGCCTCAAACAGTCAGACTCCAAACTCCGCCATGGCCAAGACCAAAGAGCTTTCGAAGGACACCAGGAAAAGTATTGTAGACCTGCACCAGACTGGGAAGAGTGAATCTACAATAGGCAAGCAGCTTGGTGTGAAAAAATCAACTGTGGGAGCAATCATCAGAAAATGGAAGACATACAAGACCACTGATAATCTCCCTCGATCTGGGGCTCCACGCAAGATCTCATCCCGTGGGGTCAAAATGATCATGAGAACGGTGAGCAAAGATCCCAGAACCACACGGGGGGACCTGGTGAATGACCTGCAGAGAGCTGGGACCAAAGTAACAAAGGTCACCATCAGTAACACACTACAACGGCAGGGAATCAAATCCCGCAGTGCCAGACGTGTTCCGCTGCTGAAGCCAGTGCATGTCCAGGCCCGTCTGAAGTTTGCCAGAGAGCACATGGATGATACAGCAGAGGATTGGGAGAATGTCATGTGGTCAGATGAAACCAAAGTAGAACTTTTTGGTATAAACTCAACTCGTCGTGTTTGGAGGAAGAAGAATACTGAGTTGCATCCCAAGAACACCATACCTACTGTGAAGCATGGGGGTGGAAACATCATGCTATGGGGCTGTTTTTCTGCCAAGGGGACAGGACGACTGATCCGTGTTAAGGACAGAATGAATGGGGCCATGTATCGTGAGATTTGAGCCAAAACCTCCTTCCATCAGTGAGAACTTTGAAGATGAAACGAGGCTGGGTCTTCCAACATGACAATGATCCAAAACACACCGCCCGGGCAACAAAGGAGTGGCTCCGTAAGAAGCATTTGAAAGTCCTGGAGTGGCCTAGCCAGTCTCCAGACCTCAACCCCATAGAAAATCTGTGGCGGGAGTTGAAAGTCCGTGTTGCTCGGCGACAGCCCCAAAACATCACTGCTCTCGAGAAGATCTGCATGGAGGAATGGGCCAAAATACCAGCTACTGTGTGTGCAAACCTGGTAAAGACCTATAGTAAACGTTTGACCTCTGTTATTGCCAACAAAGGTTATGTTACAAAGTATTGAGTTGTATTTTTGTTATTGACCAAATACTTATTTTCCACCCTGATTTACGAATAAATTCTTTACAAATCCTACCATGTGGATTCATGGATTTTTTTTTTCACATTCTGTCTCTCACAGTTGAAGTGTACCTCTGGTGCAAATTACTGACCTCTGTCATCATTTTAGGTGGGGGAACTTGCACAATCGGTGGCTGACTAAATACTTTTTTGCCCCACTGTATAAGAGCAGCGCAAGGTTATCACCAGCAGTTTGGGGGGAAACAAACAAAAATAAAACAGCACATTTTCCCTATCAGCCTGTAGATGCCAGAAAGTCACTGTCTAACCTCTAGGCTTTTATGAGTAGGGTCTTCATTCACTTGATCCAACATGACGACACAGGATTCTTCTTCTCTCGCTCTCCCTCTCTCTTCTCCTTTCGGCGTCTCCCTTTAGTGGTCGCCACAGCAATTCATCTGCCTCTATCTCACCCCTCCCCAGCATCCTCGTCTGTCACACCCACCCTCTGCATGTCCTTCTTCACTACATCATGAATCTTCTCTGTGGTCTTTCTCTTTTCCTCTTGCCCAGTAGCTCCATCTTCAACATCCTTTGTCCAATATATCCACCATTCCTCTTTTGCCCATCTCTGAACTATATCAGCTTTGCGTCTCCAACTTTGTTTCCAAACTGATCAGCCTGCTCTGTTCCTCTGATGTACCCAAATGAAAATCTTAGCATCTTCAGCTCTGCCAACTCCATTTACACTTCCTATGTCCTAGTCTCCAAACCATACATTACAGCAGGTCCCTCTACCATCTTGTAAACCTTTCCTTTCACTCCTGCTGCTATCTTTCTGTCAAAAATCATCTCAGTCTTTCCACTATCCTAAATCTCCACCTGCTCCACCCTGCCTGAACCCTTTTCTTCACCTCTCTTGTGCACTGTCCATTGCTTTTGGATGGTCGGATACACTGCTAATCAAACTAGATAGTGCAACCTAATAACTAAATACAGTCACTTACAAGTGGGGTACTATTGTGGTAATATAGGTACCTACATTAAACGAAACAAACTGATAAAAGATCAGTTTCACAGATTGGTTGGTTAGAAAAAGTTACCAATGACAAAGCTGAAAATTACATTCCTCAACAGTGCTTCGAGACATCTGTAAAACAGTGTGTACCTGGAGTAATGATGATGTTGTTGGCTTCTTTGATTATGTCAATGGTTTGGTCCACATTGACCTCGGTGTGAGTGCCAACAATCTCCATGGGCTTACCACCCAATGTTGAGGTGGTGCCGTACCCGCCCAGGATCACGTTTGGCAGGGAGCGGTTCATAGCCTTGAGGAAGAAGCAGCCCAGTGACACATTTGTATCCTTTTACTTCATGCACAATGCTGGAAATGTGCATCTACTCACCACACACATGATGTAGGAGAGGATTGCACCAGAGGAGCCAATCAGCGCTCCAACAATTGTCATGAGATTGTTGTCAAGCAAGAAGCCTTCGGCACATAGTGCCCATCCTGAGTAGCTGTTCAGCACAGTAATGACCACAGGCATGTCAGCACCTCCGATGGCTGCTGTTAGCGTTACACCCTATGACAGGTTGAATCAGAAAAACAAAACAAAAAACAAACAAGTATTTTAACATATTCCAAGTTAGATAAAACAATACTTACATTAAAAATCAACTGCTGAAATGTAAATTCACTGAAAGAGATGTTGCCAATCCCCCCCACCCCCTGCCTGTTGGCAGCTTTAATAATGGTCACAAACTCACCATGACAGTGGAAAGCCCAGACACTCCCAGCAGGCACCCCATGCCAGTACCATAACTGGAACTAAGCATAAAGGGCACCATGCCTCCAACAGATGCTGCCATCAGACTGGCATTCAGCATGTGCCGTCCAGGTAGCAGCAGGGGGGCAGAGCTCAAAAGACCTACAACCAAAAAACACATTTTTCAGAGAGGGAAGAGAAACTGTTCTCACACTTTTGTAGGGTTTAAAAGGAACAAGACAAAACAAGTGAGCGTGCTTTTCTTTAACCAGTGTCAGGTGTCTTTGAACCCTCAGACTTATCTGCGAAAGCCTCTAATCAGCTGTCTGAGCATCTGTCTCATCCACAAATCAGCCAGCAACCCTCTACCAACCACAGCCATCCAGTCACTGGCCTGCCCTTCCCATGGCAAATTACCAGAGAGCTTCTCATGTGTTCCTCTTGATTGGTCGGCCTAAAGCGCAAATTAGAGAGTGCTGACACTTACACAGAAACTCTTGGATTTAAGAGGGGATCTTTGGCTTTCAGTAGATGAAAGGAACAATCAGCAGCCGGCCAGACAACCTGATGTGTTTTCATAGAGATTTGTGTGTAATAAGAAGAGCTGTGGTCAGATCTGACAGGGACTGACCTCGTCAGATATGGACTGACAATGTGCAAATGAGAGATTAGTGTCAGATCGATTACCTTGAAGCTTGCCATAGGCCACCAGTGATCCACTGAATGTGACGCCTCCGATGTAAGTGCCCAGGTAAGCCACAGTCTTGAGCACACCTGCAGCTGGGTGAGTATCCAGGTGAGGGTACTCAATCATATACTCGGCAATGCATGTGAGAACAGCCGCCAGGCCCACAAGGCTGTGGAAAGCTGCCACAAGCTGGGGCAAGTCTGAGATTTCAATACGCTTGGCAATGGTCAGACCTGTAGTTGAGATATGAAGAAAGTAAAAAAAATAATAATTTTAAAAAAGCAGCCAAAAAAAGTTAAACACCAGAACTACACTTCGCATGCACATTGGCAGAGTCTGACTGCTAGAAACATTTAGGGCATTGAAAAAAATCATGAAATTAAAAAAAGAAGAAAGAAAAAAGGGGAAAAAATGGTTAAAAGGCAGACACCTGCTTCTAGTTATGGGGCCTGTTCTTCAAAAGGTAATCCTAGGAGTTCAAAGTTGAGGATTTAATTGCGTTTTCTTGAAAACTAAGCGGCTCTTAATGCTGTGTGTATGCGCTCATTCTTAGGATGATTACACTGCCATTCATCTTCCTGCTTCTTAAATTACGATTAACATGTACAACAGAGTGATTGATGCATGTTATGAATTAGCTATACTGGAGGAGCTAATAACGAAACAAACCGCTAGACTTCAGAGGAGTCATGCCGAAACTTGATCAATTTATTTTTTATTGAAAACTGAAACTTTGAGGTGCTACGTTATTTGCAAGTCTCCTTCACATGACCCAATGAAACAGCAGGGCATACCGCTTGAGTTGTTCCAAGATGAAATTAGAAGCGCTGTGAAGCTACAGTGGGCATTTTGCAGCACAAGAGGTTTTTTTGGGGGGCAGTTTAAGTAAAGAAATATCAGTGAACACAATATCATATCCATTTTAGTTGAATGCATGGAGCCACCTACCCAGGGTTCCCCCACCGGCCATAGCCAGAGACATCTGAGACAGCAGCTCCGGTGAGGGTTTGAGGGCACCGAGGGTGGCAGCAAGGCCCCCTGCCACTCCCATCATGCCGAGGGCGTTCCCCAAGCGACTGCTGCTCTGGGCAGACAGGCCGGCCAGCGCCCCGACACAGCACAAACCTGAGCCCAAGTACATCATCTGAGGAGAAAAAGTGAGAATCAGCATTTTATCATAGCTACGTGTTGAGATCAATAAGTCATCAAAGAATCGAGAAGCAGGATGAAAATTAGTTTAAAGATGAGAGGTAATTCCAATTAAATGAAAGCTTCTGATCTAGACCTGACATCAAAGTGGACCCAGTCTGTTAATCTACAAGGTTTGGGTTTTTTTTGTTTTTTTGTTTTAAATAGTCTTACATTCTACTTAATATCTTTGCATGGCTCACACTTAGAGAAAATCCCTATACAGCCTCTACCAGGCCTTGATGCAGCCCCACAGTGAACTCCCCAAAAAGCTTAATAGGTTCTCTAGGGCGCATCGTTCCAAAACCAGCTGAGAGATCCTCCCAGTACAGCATGCCCAAACACTTCACCTTGGAGGTCTCTAACCAGATGCATCTCAGAAAATTCAAATATTTAAAAGAAGTTCAGCATTTCCCATCAGTTAGTTACAACAAGTGAAAATTTTATATATTGTAGACTCAAAAAAAATATGTCATTAGAAGAACAGTATAAATACCTGTAAATGATTCAGCCTACTTAATACACACAACCACAATCATGGAGAAGACTGCTGACTGGACACTTGTATAGATGATTATCACTGAGTCTCTTCTCAAGCAGGATCATTGACTCTTTTCATAGAAGGTCATTAGTATAGCACATCAAAACACGTTAATGGAAAGTTGACTGAAATGGAAAAGTGTGGTAGTAACAAGAAAAGTGTCCACAGGTAATAGGGACGCCTGCAGCCTTGAGAGGTTTGTTAAAAAAGAAGTTGATTCAAGAGCTTTGGAGAACGAGTGGACTGAGGCTGGGGTTTGATCTTCCTAAGATCAAACAAAGATCAGAGACAAAGTCAAAAGCATCTTACCTGGGTCAATCTGAAAAATGACTGGACTATTGTGCAGTGGTCCGAAGCCTCTTTTCAGATCCAAGTAAATTTCGCTTTTTATTTCTAAATCAAGGTCCAAGAGTCTGGAGGGAGCGCAAAGAGGCACACAAGCCGAGGTGTTTGAAATCCAGAGTGAATTTCCTGCAGTCTGATGGTTTGAGATGCCACATCATCTGCCGGTGTTGCTGATGTTTGGTCCACTGTGTTTTATCAACTCCAGAGTCAGTGCAGCTGTCTGCAAGGAGGCCTTAGAGAGCTTCAAGTTTCCATCTGCTGAAAAGCTTTATGGAGATGTTGATTTTCTTTTCCCAGCAGGACACGTCACCTTCACACAGTGCCAAAACTAGAACCAAATGGCCTGCTGACCATGTTATTACTGTGCAAGACGGGCCAGACAACTTGACCTGATGAGAAACACCTGATCCAATACAGACAAGCTATCAAAGTAGCATGGGCTTCAGAAACAACTCAACAGATCCACAAGCGGATTGCCACCATGGCAACCTGATGCAGTAATTCATGCAACAATCCAGTACTGAGAGCAAGAACAAACACACTCTTCAGAAGTTGGACATTTCTGTATTTGAAATCCTTTTTTGATCGCGCTTAACTTTTCTATTAAACTGACATAACTGCATTTATGTTCATATATGGTAAGCCATATTTAAAGTTAACATAATATTTCAGTTTCAGTCTAATAAATATAAAAATTTAATTATGCATTCATTTCATGGTATCTTCATTTTGTAAGATACAAATTTATACATGAAATTAGATGCACTTTCTAGCAAGCAGAGGTCACCACACTAAAGTACAAGACAGAGTACCATCTACTCTACAACAGCGGTCCCCAATCCCCGGGCCACGGTCTATGAGTCGTTGGGTACAGGTCCGCGAGAGTTATGGCTCGGGTGTGAAATTTATGGTTTTCAGGGTTTTTATCATTAACTCGGTTTCCCTCAGTCTTTTCCAGTGTCTTATGAATAAAACTTTTTTGCTACCAGTACAGGTTTTATTTTGTTGATTAGTACAACAAATCCAAGACATGTTAAAGGCCGGTCCGTGAAAATATTGTCAGACATAAACTGGTCTGTGGCACAAAAAAGGTTGGGGACCGCTGCTCTACAACCAATTAATTTCACTGTCAAGCTACTTAATGCACATTACATTAAGTAGGGGATTGTCAGTGGAAACAAATCTGAGTGAGATGACATGATGTGCATCGTCTCACCTGCTCGATGCTGTACCCAGCAGCCACAGAGGCTCCATATCCTCCAACAAATGTAGCCCCAGGCAGCAAATACAGGTAATTGTACTCAGGAGGGTCGGTGGGGCGTTTAAACATGTCCAGCATCCTCTGGGTGATCAGAAAACCACCTGCACAGGTGCACAAATAAATGAATGAATTAGCCGTTTTCATTTGTTTGGGTGGGAAATTATTTATGTTCACTGAAGCCATTTTTGTGTCCAGTGTTGAATGTCACACCAGCAATGTTGATGGAGGAAACGAAGGCAGCAGCCAGAGCAAGACTCTCCGGCAGGGAAGAAGGTGTGAGACCTCCACCCATCAGCACCAGGCCTCCCACCGCAGTCAGACCTGACAGAAAAGAATTTGTTAACAAATAAAAAGGAATCACTCAAATATCACCACATCTATACAGATTTTCATGACTTTAATGAGTTCTGACCTGAGATGGCATTGGTGACGGACATGAGAGGTGAGTGCAGAGCGGGGGTCACACCCCACACAGTGTGGTATCCCACTATCCCACCCAAACCAAAGGTGGTGACCATCTGAGTGAAAGCAGCATTGGGCGAGATGATGCCCAGAGCCAGACAGGTAGACAGGCCTAGAGAGAGACAGAGCAAGGCAGTGTTGCTGTTGCCATGTTTGTGCTTTCCCTGCTGCTGTAGTTTCAAGTTTGGTTTCCAGTCCCTTCTTAACCATTGAAGGAATGGAATAACTGAATAAGACAAATAAACATGTCGTTTTATTACCAGCTATTATGATTCATAGTTTCTCTGAAAGAAGTGAAGCGAAATGTTTGAATTTACTGAAAAATATATTCATCGCTGTGCTCGGTTACAGGGGGGCTTCCAAAGGTCACAGTAAGATCTGTTACAATGACTTGTTTTAAAAATGGAAAAATTACAAAGTCAGACTGGAAAGTAAAGGATTTTTCCCCTCATGAATCTTACAATGAAATCCCAAAGAGACATGCTTAAATTGCAAATTGCTTTTCTTGTCCACATACAAAGGTTTCCAGCACATATCCATTATGTAGAAAAGCAGTCCCACTTTACATTTCTTAGTTTTTGGCATACTTGCCATACCCAAATGTTTCAGATCAAACAGATTTTAATATTGGATAACCTGAGTAAACAGGTTTTTAAGGGGGAAAAAGCCATCCCAACCTACCTGAAACTTCTATGTGAAAAACCACCTCCCCCCTAAATGTAATAACTGGTTGAGCCACCCTTGGCAGCAAGAACTGCAATCAAGCATGTGCAAAAACTGGAAATGGGTCTCTCGTGACTGTGGAGGAATTTTGGCCCACTCTTCTTTGCAGAATTGTAATTCAGCCACATTGGAGGATTTGAGCACGAATAACCTGTTTGACCTCCTAAGACCCAAACTTCATGGTATGCATTTGTAATTTCGCTTTGCCATTTGGGCTGATTGGGAGCTGATGAATGTAACAACAAAGAGTTACGCAATTTATTTTTTTTAACTGATTTTTGTTTCTGAGAAAAATGAGAGCCACATATGAGGACATTCACATTAAATTTCGATTGAACAGTGGCAGCATGATGTCCTCGTAAGTGGATATCAGGCCCTTGTAGAGCAAAATTGAGTATTTTGGTCTAGACAACCCAAAATGTGATGTCCACATATGTGGATGCCAGGTCCTAGGAGGTTAAGGTCAAGCATCTAAATCTGATTCAAGTCCACAATTTGATTAGACAACTCCAAAACCTTCATTTTGTTTTTTTAAGACATCAACAGATGGACTTTCTGGTGTATTTTCGGATCACTGTCCTTCTGCATAACCCAAGTGTGCTTGAGCTTTGGGCTATAAACTCATGGCCAGACATTCTCCTTCAGGATTTTCTGGTAGAGAGCAGAATTCATTGTTCCATCAGTTATGGCGAGTTGTACAGGTCTTGAAACAGCAAAGCAACCCCTGACCATTACATTACCACCACCATGTTTGATTGCTGGTATGATGTTCTTTTCATTAAAGGCTGTGTATGCCAGATGTAACTGGACTCACATCTTCCAAAGATTGTTTTAACTTTTACCTGAAAGGCCAGGTAGGTTTGGGTAGCTTTTTTCCTTAATAAACGAAATAATCATTTAAAAACTTCTGCATTTACTTAAGTTATCTTTGTCTAATATTAATGTCACACTAACACAAACCATTTAAACTAGGGGTGTCCAACTTGAGTCCTCGAGAGCTACTGTCCTGCAGCTTTTAGATCAGGGGTAGGCAACTTCAGGCCTCGAGTGCCGGTGTCCTGCAGGTTTTAGATGTGTCCTTGATCCAACGCAGCTGATTCAAATGGCTAAATTTCCTCCTCAACATGTCTTGAAGGCTGTATCCCAATTCAGGGTCTGCAGCCTTAAAGGCCGCATTTTAAGGCCGATTACGTCACCGCGACGCGACGAAGGCTGTCCCAATTCGAAGGCTGCTCGAAATGCGGCCCCCAAATGCGTCCTTCATTTCCCTGAATTTTAAGGACGTGGCAGTGTAGACTTCGTGGTCCAATATATCCCAGAATGCATAGCGTGGCGGTGGGTGTGGATAACTTTGCCGAAAACAAACGGCGGATGAGGGGCGGCCGAAGAGTAAACTTTAAGTACTGAATATCATGTCACTTATTTATGTGCAAATGTTTAATAACGAAGAACATTAAAACATTACTGCTGGCCACATGTCGGCAAAGTTATGTGACATTAGTAACGTTTGTACTAACTTGGTTTTAAAGCCTTTAATTTAAAATATACGCTGTTCAATAGCTGAGCTTAATCTTACAGAGAATGATCAAAGCTCATGTAGAAACAAACAAACAAATGAACAAAAGATTTTCTCCTTCATTTCTGTCAAACACAGCTCTATGATTTAGTATCATGGTTGCTAAGCAACCTGGGTAGCGCAACGGCGGCTAGACCGTCCCATTTCACAAGCCTCGCACTTCCGGCCTTAGCGGTCTTTAAGTACGCGGCCCTTGAGGATCGTTGAGGCTGCGTACTTTAAGGCTGCAGACCCTGAATTGGGATACAGCCCATGTTCTCGAGAGGTCTGGGAATGAACTAATCATTTGATTCAGGTGTGCTGACCCAGGGTGATATCTAAAACCTGCAGGACACTGGCACTCGAGGCCTGGAGTTGCCTACCCCTGTTTTAGATGCATCCCTACTCTAACACAGCTGAATCAGATGGTTGGATTACCTCTTTTCAGCATGCCATCCAGTTTGGCAAAGGCCTGATAACAAGCCAGTATTTGATTCAGGTGTGTTGGAACAAGGATGCGCTTAAAAGCTGCAGGACAGTAGCTCTCGAGGACTGGAGTTGGACACCCCTGATTTAAACCAAAAGATAGTGAAAATTGATATTTTACTTTAATTGGATTATTTGCATGCTTTAATTTCAGTACAAATTAATGTTTTACACAGAACAAATCCTCTCAGTGAAGCCAAATAAAGCAGTGCTAAATGTCCCAGAAGTCTGAATACTTCTGTGTTTGTGTTTAACCTGCAGTGTAGACACCAGCAGAGGTCATGGTGCGGTTAAAGGGCGAAACGGACGCCACTTTCTCGGCCTCCAACTCTGCAACCGTTTTCTGTTTCACCGGCGATGGCGGGACTGTTTTTGGAAGGGGTGATGGGAACATGTTCTTGCCTTCCTGAATGCACCAGAAAACACACAAGAAGACCAGAGTGAGGAGAGAGGAGTCCACAAAAGATTTGCGTGAGAAACAGACATCAAGACTTTCACACAGTGGGTGAGCTCTCGAACACGAACTCGTGGACGGCACAGGGGATTACGCTAAACAAAAAAGCAATCACGAACCAGTTAGCAGTGGTTTTGAAAGATAAATTCTCTTTTAAGGGGCTGAATAATGCTTAGTGTAACAAGAGGTAAGCTGATATGTCCTATTGAGGTTGCGTGCTTATTCTGCCATAAACAATGTGTCAAAGCTAAATTCCTGGAAAAGTGTATTTTGAAACGTTCATAACATTCTTGCTGGGATCCAACTTGAGCTATTCCCAGCTGGGACTCTGTTTTGGTACTCAATTGGCGCTCTAGCCAAGCATGACAGGATCTGACAGCGCATGCTGAGAGGGAAGGAGGGATGCCAGTGGGGATGGAAGCTGACAGGAGACAGTCACACGAAAAAAAAAAAACTCCACCTTCATAACAAGAGTCCCACGGATGACGTGGTCAATTGTTCCATAATCAAATTCTTCTTTGGGCTCATAGTGGAAGTATTCCTTGTCTGGACTAATGGCCTTCAGAAGCTTCAGTATGTTGTTTGAATATAGACTGCTGGCTTGGGTGGCCATGCGGCTGGGCAGGTCTGAGTAGCCGATGTGTGTTACTCCCTAGTTAACAAAAAAGTACATTATTCATACATAAATAAATCATATATATCCCAAATCAGAAATACATCTTTTGCATTCCTTAAAATTATCCAGTTTATCCAAATGTGCAAGCTAGGCCAAAACGTACCCTGTAAACATGCAGCTGTCCGGGCTTTGTGGTCTCGATGTTGCCCCCTGCCTCTGCAGCTAGATCCACCACTACAGAGCCATCCTTCATAGACTCTACAAACTCCTTTTTGATCAGTATGGGTGCACGCTTCCCTGAGTGAACATAGGACCACAGGTAGAAGGGAATGAGATGCATCAAACAGCATCATGCTGTGTAACAAAGAGGATAGTCAATCCGTATTAAAGATGTAGTGACCCTCATGAAAGCGACATTATGGGGTTGATGGGGCTTAAGCCATAGACAGTATAGAAAAATTGGACGAGGCCACTGTGCCATCATACGTTGGTTAGTTAGATCTAGTTGCAAAGTCCAAAGCGGAGGCTTTTCACCATCGCCACCTCTTTTGAAAGTGATGAGTGAGGGGCAGACTAGCAGACAATTTACTCAAGTGTCAGCAGATAAAATTATACGTTGCTTATGTTTAGGACCAACTCCCACCAAGCCTACTGAGTCCTTAGCTGCTAGATTAAATAAAATAAGCCAACAGCGAGTGAAATTCTCAGCACACTTGCAGAGCAATATTTCATATGTTTATCTCTAATTGACGTTCAGTGTTGCTGTGGAAAAGATGAAATAAAAGCAAATAGTGATGAAACTTTTGATGCCAAACGATAAAGGCAAAAGTGGCTTAAAGTACCGATGTGACTCACCGGGAATCAGGGCAGTGCTGACAATAATGTCGACCTCTTTACACTGCTTGGCAAAAAGAGCCATCTCAGCCTCGATGAACTCCTTTGACATCTCCTTGGCATAACCGCCAACACCCTCGCCAGACTCTTTGAGGTCTACTTCTAAAGGCTCAGCCCCAAACGACTTGAACTGCTCCAGAGCAGCTGGCCTGAAAGTCAAGAAGCAGCCAGCCTATCAGCAAAATTCTGTCCATCATTAATAAGCCTGCAGTTTGAGGCGTTGCCAACCTTACCTGGTATCAAACCCTCTGACTATGGCTCCCATTGACTTAGCTGCCCCAGCTGCTGCCAAACCAGCCACTCCACCTCCAATAACCAGGACCTGTTTACAACAGAAACATCCAAATGTACCAAGATTTCACTTCACACTTCATTTTTTATTTTAAGTATACTGAAAGGAAAGAAAACGCTGTACTGACTGTCGAAATAGATCATGCTTGGTTGAGTAAAACATAGACTATTACCTTAGCTGGAGGCACTTTTCCTGCAGCTGTAATCTGACCAGTAAAGAACCTGCCAAAGTGGTTGGCAGCCAGAACTACAGCCTTGTACCTACATAACAAAAACTCAAGTCACATTTACATTAACTAAACAAACAGATGAAATCTGGACTTAAAAATAAATTTTTGTTTACCCAGCAATGTTAGCCATGGAACTGAGTGCATCGTAGCCTTGTGCAATGGTAACTCTGGGCACCTGATCCATGGCCAGCACAGTGCTCTGCCTCTGTGACAGCTTATTCATCAGCTCCTGGTTCTGTGCTGGATAGATGAAGCTCACCAGGGTGGATTTGGGTTTCAGGAGATCTACCTCACTCAAACTGGGGGCTCGAACCTAAACAGAAAAAAAAAATCTATTTTCCACTCACAATTAAATATAACTGACAGATATGTGGATCTAGTTTGCTTATGTAGCAGCAAATCAAAACATCAGTGCTCATTTTCACAAAGTATACAGATTACTCAAACCAGAGGAGAGTGGTTACTTTGACTGGAACATATCAGGAAGCTCAAAGTGATCATTGGTGTCAGATGCTGCACTGAGATGAGTTTATAGTATGAGGCCTTAAGAAGATTGTTGGTGATTACGGTTTCTGAGCTGTGAAGCTGCAAAGAAGAGTCTGATCTGCGGACCAAAGCATGCTGGGTACGAACCTTAAGGACCAAGTCTGAGCCGAGGGCTCCCTTAACATCAGTAATGGTGGCTCCGGCATCTCTGTACTGCTGATCGGAGAATTTTGATTCGTCCCCGGCACCGCTTTCCACCTGCACCCTGAAGCCCTGTTTGACCAGCGCCTGCACCCCAGCCGGAGACAGCGCCACGCGACGCTCATTCTGTAACGTCTCCTTAGGAACTCCAACCACCAGGTCCTTGTAGAGCACACCTGAGGTCAAAAAAACAAAAAAAAAAGAAAAAAAAAAAAAGAAGGAAAGAAAATTGGAACTTGTCACACAAAAAAAAATATACACAACAAGACATAAGTTTATACGTTTATCTTCTTTTACGCAACAACGCAGCAGGCATGCGCGTACAGCTGAGATTTGCGTTGCTGGAAACAGTATCAGGTTACACATTTCTCTCCCTACATGGTGTAGTGACCTCGCCACCATGGAGACATTATTAGCAGGTGATTGGCACCAGGCCAGCACACACACAGAGGCCCTGCAGTCCTATGCAGACACACTCCAAAGTCAAACTTAAAAGATTTCAGCAACTCAAAACTTTGACGAGCACTCTGTGCCGTGTGCCTCGCACACAGCACCGGCTCCATACACAAAAGGCTGTCATCAGAATCGGCCGCACTGCTGTCAAGTTTTTACAGGTCACCTTTAACTGACCTCTCGTCCGCTCTCACATGTTAGCAGCTCTCACGAGCAAAGCCGCCGTCTGCTTTATAGCAGCTTTCCCTATTTTGAGAACATCTCTAGCAACCTGCTGCAAACAGTTTGTGATCTGCAGTGGAAGTTTTCCACTCCTTTGGCCGGCCGGAGCTTGTCCTTGAGTGAACCGTTACGCTCTCATTCCTCAAGTCAGACACGAGAAAGCACGCAAGCCCAGCCTGTCCTCTGTGAAGCAGAGAGATTTGTAAATTTCCTACCTCTGGAGGCCTTTTGGTCCCATAACACAGGGAAAGTCCTGAAATGCCTCCTTCCAGGGAACTTCAGATGGACCCCTCGCTGGGACAGAATGACAGAGGAGCTACAGATGCAGCGGAGAAGGGTCGACATGGCTGCTGAGCGTCTGCCCTGAGGCTCCTTCTAAGCTCTTGATTACGAACACAAACAAGGAGAAGCAGAGGTTGGCGATAAGACGACACTACATCTGCTGTCAAATAAAAAAAGAACATAATTTTTTAAAAATACCCTCAAAGCAAGTCCCGGGCCCCCCTTTCCCCAAGTCACACACTCAGACTATGCGTGCTGCGAGGCCTACAAACAGCAGAGTGACATTTCAGCCGCACACACACATGCAGAGCACAGGGTTGATTACACACTCCAGGCTTCTCTTCGCGAGAACTGGAATTATGACGGCACAGGGGGGAAAGTGTGCCAAGTGTGGCCTGGTTGTTGTGAGCTGGAGAAGAGCAACCAGTGTGCAGATAACAAAGGGGGGGGCTGGAGGGGGGACAGCTCAGACACAGTCAAGACTGGAAAAAATGTGGTGTTTACAAATGTTGGTCTGTCTTATATAAAGACAAATAATGCCACAACCAGAAAGACAAAACAAAACACATGACTGTGGAAACTTGTCATACTTTGGTTGATGTTTTGATTTCTGAGTCACAACAACGTTTTGTTGTTTACCTTCCCTCCCATTCATTCATTCATTCATTTTACTGAATCACACTCAAATCACTGCTCCTCATTCTCCAGTAATCTAGTCACACACTCAAAGACCGGCTGATGGACTTGCTTGTTCTCACACTTGCCTTTCAGGTTTCCAGAAAGAGCGGGTTTCACAGCAGTGTCACCTGCGAGGTTCCTATACCCCCAAAATCCTTCCCGTCTGCTTGCAAGGAGAGACAGACGACCTTCCACAGTTTCCTTATCACTGCCCGGACTATTTGAGTATAAATAGTAAGCCCACGTGACTTCAGTCATCACCACCTCTGAAGCCGCTAAACTCCTTCAGGCCCTGCGCAGGCTGATACACTGCCACACTCCCACAGAATTAAGGGCTGGATTAAGACGCCCGGGAAGGAAGACACTGGCTGGTCATTTTATTTTAGAGCGGATGAACCGACCGGCTATGGTCCTTACTGTGCAATAAAGTAGCTGTTAAAACAGTATCAGTAAGAACAACCACTTTCAGTCTATCTTGGGCACAAGTAATTGGGGACTACCTGGTGTCGGTGTTGTTAATTAGGCCAGTGAGCATTTTCGTTTCTGCACACAAGGTGACGCCAGAGAGTCAGAGAACGCTGTCCCACCTGTAAATGGTTGGACGGCAAAAACTATTACTGCTCCCTCTCTTTGTTAGTCCCTGTCACGTGATAATGCAATCTTATCGGTTTATAAATTTATATTTACATTTATATTTACATAAAATCCCATAATTGCATTATAGATAGATAGATAGATAGATAGATAGATAGATAGATAGATAGGAACAATTAATAATAATGGTAATTACGGGAATAAAATCATTATTATATTATATTATATTATATTATTCTTTTTTTAATGTTTACTTGATATTTGAGGAATAACCTCAGTACAAAACATGCAGCCAAACATTTATTCACACAATAATAGGTCATTTTTAGCAGGTAGGTTTTTTAAAGTATCTTATCCATAGTTTTCTAATGATTGTTGTTTATGGCAAATTCTTTTTCACTTATTTTCATTCCAATCCTTAAACCTGACCATTTTCAGAGGAGTGTTTTTTGTTAAGCTAACCTAACTCTGACTTATGAATCATTCAAACATAAAAAGGCAAAAAAAGAAAAGAAAAAAAAAAGCATAAAAAGGCACCTTACTCAAGAGATGAACCCGCGTTGTGTCTACACATTACAGGCAATTTAGCAAAGAACCGATTTCAAATCTTTTCTTTGGAGAGTTTAGACCAGCAGCCTGTCACAAAACACATCATTTGTTCTCATTTGTTCGGTTGAATTTATGAATTAAAGCCAAAGATAACAAGTTTGACAGGCATAAAATTAGATCGACAAGTGGAGAACAACAGAAGAAGTGACAGGCCTAAAAAAAAAAACAAAAAAACAAATGTAGCAGACAAATTATATCTAAAAAATAATGTCCTTAAGAAACGGGGGGAAACAGCAAAGGCCTCACACAGGACGTGAGAGTTTCATGTGACCATTCAGTTGCTAAATTATTGAAGCAGTGTGCAGAACAAAAGGCAGCCAACATCCAAAGAAGAGCTTTGAATGTCTGTCTAGAAGCCTGGGGAACTATTCCTGAAGACTACGTAAAGAAATCACAAGAAAACCTGACTAAGATAGTTCAGACTGTGTTGAAGAATAAATATTCCTAAACATTCCAAATATTGACTTTTATGTTCACGAAAAATGTAAAAACTCTCTTTATGTCTTATATACTGTATTTCCTAGCAGAAGACTTTTACATAGTAAAGTATCGACGCGGAAGATTAGCGTCACCTCACGCAGGAGGCTGTTTTGGTTGGCCCTGTTGTTTTAATGCCACATGGATTTTGTAAACAGTAAAGTAGGAGTTGATATGTTCTGTGTAGTATATAGTTGGTATTATCACCCATTTTATTTCTGATTGTTTGGCTGCTGTCGGCTGGTTTCAGCCGTTTCCGGTACTTAAACCTCTTTGGCTTAGACCCATCTTAGTCAGAGTTTTGTCCATTTAGCGCCGCTAAAAGAAGCTCTAACGGCTAGCATGTAGCCTCGGTGAAGTTTTATGCTGCCTCTGAGTTTCTGCTTCGTCTCTCTGCTTCAGTAACGTTACGTGCGTGTCTGTCTCTATTTCCCCATCAGGTGGAGTATGGAGCCTCTGAGGCTGCTTTCCGTGGATCCATCAGACCGGGGCTCTCAGAGATGCAGGCTTGGTCCGGCCATGATGTCGGCGCTGGGTGTGCACCTGGGCTCCCCTCTGCTGGTGTCTGTCTCCGGAGGAAGCTGCCTGTGCACTGCCTGGCCCCGGGCTGACTTGGCAGAGGGCTTCCTGCAGATGGACCTGAAATGTTTCTCCCCCAGTCTTCTCTCTGAGCTCCCCTCGCACCTGAGCCTGGACCCCGCTCAGCTCACACCTGTGATCTGCTCCAAACTGAAAGGCGTCAGGATAACCGTGATAGTCCAGAGTGTCGATTTCAGGAAACGCACACCGCATCGCCTTGTTCATGAGCTCGTAAAAGACACGCTGAAAGGTGTTTGTGTCCATGATGGGTTTTTAATAAACCTGGAGGATTTCGACACAGAGATCAAATATGTTGTTATTGAAAGCATAAGTCCAGAGTCGGATAGTGCTGGATTCATCACCTCGAAGACTGCTGTTGAGATTGCTGGCGTCCAGACACTCCGACATTACAGGAGTCAGCTGCAGGACCGGCACACGGTGCAGCTGGGGGGGCTGGAGGAGGTGAATCAATTTAAATGACACCTTACAGCATTTTCTTTCCCACTGTACAGCACCTAATGTGTGTGGGCTTTTTGATTGTTTGTTTTTTACAACATTTTAGGTGTCTGCATCACTTAGAGAGATGCTGAAGCTGCCACTTCTCTATCCAAGCACACTGAGCTCTCTCGGTGTATCCTGTCCCAGAGGGGTGCTTCTGGTGGGGCCTCCAGGTGTAGGCAAAACCTTGCTGGTCCGCCAAGTGGTGGGTGAGGTGGGAGCCAGCTTGGTGGTGGTCAGAGGGCCAGAGGTAAAAAAGACGATACTAAACACATCTCATCATAATGTTGATGCCGTCTAATGTTCCTCGTAATACACGAAGCATTTTGCATGTAAATGCATTACCAGTAATTCTGAACAATAATTTCAGGTGGTGGGGGCTCGGCCGGGTGAGAGCGAGGAGACGCTGCGGGCCGTGTTCGAGCGTGCTCGATCGGCAGCAGATGAGGGTCCCTGTGTGCTGTTCTTAGACGAGCTGGACTCTCTGTGTCCGAGGAGAACCAGCTCGTCGGCACCGGAGAACCGGCTGGTTGCTCAGCTTCTCACACTCATGGACGGGATGAATCAGTCTGACCGCTTCCTCATCGTCGGAGCCACCAACCGGCCCAACAGCTTAGACCCAGCACTGCGCCGGCCAGGAAGATTTGACAGAGAGGTGCGTGTCCGCTCACTGTCACAGATCCTGTGTTTTTAATTTTTCTTGAGAAAGATGACATTTGATGACGTTTGTAATTCTTCAATTGGTTTCAGCTGTTTTTTTGTTTGTTTGTTTTTTCTGATTATAAGGCAAGATGTACCTTTTTTACTTTTATATAAAATAAATGTCCAGGTCGGTGAGTTGGTGCAGATACGTGTATGTGAGTCGTTAGTCTCTGAGTGTTCGCCTTTCCCACAGATTATAATCGGAGCTCCAACCTTGCAGCAGAGAAAGGCCATCTTGTCTGTCCTGTGTGAGAGGATGCCTGTGTGTCCCAGTGTGAACCAGACAGCGCTTGCACAAACAACTACAGGCTACGTGGGAGCAGACCTCAGTGCCCTGTGCCGGGAGGCCGCCATGCACGCTATACGGGAAGACTCCAAAGTAACCACAGCGACCTGTCACAGCGAAACAAAACACTAGTTTTTGCTTTTTTGCTACAGGAACAACTCACTTTATTGCAAATTGTGCAGCTGTGTTGTAATTGTAAAGTCAAAGTTGAAGCCTGAATAAGAATCACATTTAGAAATTCATCTCAAAAGGCTCACAGTGAATGTGTTCTTTAGATGTGTGAAAGATTACATAGGAAATAATAGGGAGACTGAGTGGATGACAGCTGTAAAAACCTGTTGCTGTTTCTGTCACACTGTCTGCAGTGTTCAGGGGAGCAGCTGGTGAGTATGAAGCACTTTCATGAGGCTTTGAAGTCGGTGCGTCCCTCTTGCCTTAGGAGCAGCATGGGCAGGACGGAGCTCTCTCCGGTGACCTGGGAGCAAATTGGAGGCCTGGATGACGTCAAACTCAAACTAAGACAGGTAGCTAATTGAGTGGCTTTGCTCAAAAATGCACATTTATGTATTCGGAGAAAAAACCTTATTACTGGAGGTTTATTTTCCCTCATTGTCTCCACGTCAAAGAGCATCGAGTGGCCGATGGCGCACCCTGAAGCCTTTGTTCGTCTAGGTCTGTGTCAACCTCGAGGCGTGCTGCTGTACGGGCCTCCGGGATGCGCAAAGACGACGCTCGTCAAAGCTGCCGCTACTTCCTCCAACTGTGCCTTCCTGTCTGTCAGTGGCGCTGACCTCTACTCTCCCTACGTCGGAGATTCAGAGAAGGCTTTAGCTCAGGTTCTTCCTTTTTATAATCTCGAACAGATGAGCATTAATGATTGTGTCCTCCCTTGTGTTTCGTCCACTAAGCCCTGCGTCTGTCTGTCCCCATGCAGCTGTTTCATCAGGCCCGGGCCTGCGCTCCAAGCATCCTGTTCCTCGATGAGATTGACTCACTGATTGGCTCGCGGTCACACAGTCAAACACCAAACAGCGTACAGACTCGTCTTCTCTCTGTGCTCCTCAACGAGATGGATGGAATCGGCCTGAAGACTCATGAGAGGAGAGGGACGGAGAAGATCCTCCAGGCAGAGGGAGTCGAGGAGAGTCACACACCTGAGCAGGTCAGCTTCTGGTTCTTCTCTTGAATTTCCAATTTGTTTTGTTTCATTTTGCTTTCGTGGCACACAGGTGAATGTAAAAATAGCACAGATTTTTTCAGGGGTAGACTTCAGATGTTTGGGGCTGACATCTATTGATCTTTGGCTTTACCCTTTTCCTATTGCCCCCAAAATTTCCACATTTGCTTGTAACAGCTGAATTTTTAAAAGTTTTTTGTTGTTTTTTTTAACCCTATTTTGAGGCAAACTCGTAAAGCTGATTCTGTATAAATGGTTTTTGCTGTTACAGCTTTCCAAAGTAACTGCCCTGAAGATCAGTCAACACTATCAGTCGGTTTCTTAATGAGTGAGGTAGATGTGTGGCGGTCATAATAAGAGCTTTTTGAATTCAGATACTAAAGGAAGTAACAAAGATGCGCTAAACGCTCCTTTATTACAGCTTTTAGCGGAGGACACACTGGAGCATCCTTTATGAAAGAGGACATAATACCATCCTGCAGTTCATTGTGACACACCATCCATCCATCTGTTCATAATTTAATCAACACTTTATGTGCTTTAACGGTTTGACAGTTGGACTGCCAGGAAGTGTGCAACAAAGATGTAATGGTTGTAGCCGCCACAAACAGACCTGACTGTTTAGACAGCGCCCTCCTCAGGCCCGGCAGACTTGATCACATCATTTATGTCCCACCACCAGACCATGAGGTAAAGGACTTCTCAAAACAGGACAAAAATATGTTACATTTACCAGCAATGTTGTAAGAAAGACTTACAACATGAAGAGGTCATTTAAAATAAAGTAACCGCGCCTCTCCTGTCAGCGTATCTGTGTTTAATGACCCTCACTTTCTAATATTTAGGCTCGACTTGCTGTCCTGAAGGTGTGCACAAAGCGTATGCCTGTGGGTGCCGATGTGCGGCTGGAGGATCTCGCAGCAAAGACCGAGCTTTTCTCTGGAGCTGACCTGGAAAATCTTTGCAAAGAGGTGACATAAACTTATGAAATGAATTCTTAGACTTGTAAAATGTAAAATCCTTTCTTGGCAGATAGATTTGAAATAACTGAAAATATCTGTTTGCTTTGCTTTTGTTTTTTTCCTCAGGCTGCTCTTTTGGCATTGCTGGACGGGAACATGGAAGCCTCAGACATCAAACACACGCATTTCCTGCGATCCCTCAGCAAAATGAGCTCCTCTCTGACTGCACAGCAGATCCACAAATATGAAACTCCTCCCCGATGACACACATAATGTTTGACTGATCTTAAAATTGTATCATTACTCAAATATTGTTTTAAAATAAAATAAAAAATTCTAAAATTTGACACACTCTCTCTCTTTTAGTCATTTCAAATAACATCCTTTTTGAGATCGGCTCGAAACCCAACCACCAGTTACTGACCTTCACTTTTACAACATGGCCATGGGAGGGCGCTGCAGACTTAGAAAATATATTGATCATCATCTATAGATGCGTTAACCTCCAGTGGTGCATTTCAGTACAGGAAACTCTCTCTGTGTACGTGCTTATCACCTCGTACAACCTCTCGTCCCGCCTCCATCTCATGAGCTCACACCGTGTCACACTTAAAAGGAGTTCCCAGCAGCAGGTAAACTGTCACAACATAGCTGCGTGTGAGACTGCTCCTCTTCAGTTTTGCAAGTGGATGCTTGAAGCCTTAAAATAACCACAGTTGAGTGGAAATACACTTAATTCCTCTTTGAGTGCTTAAAACCAATCAGAAAGATGTCTGGATTTTTCCAAATGTTGAGAAAAAGGAAGGAGGTAAGATCATCATCATCATTATTATTATTACTCTGTTGTATTGAGTTATATCCTGTGTGTGGGGCATTGTGTGTTTTAATTTGTTGGATTGTTTTTTGTGCTGTAGCTCATCCCTCTGATAGGGTTTATGGCTTTTGCTGCAACAGGAGCCACCTCTGCATCGATCTACTTTCTGCTCACTAAACCTGACGTTATGTGAGTGTTACAAAGCTCTTTCTCCTTTATTAAAATAATGCATTTGTCTTATGTTTTTTTAGATTCATTTGCACTTCTATCTTACTTTCACACCTGCTTAAACTCTGTTGTGTACAAATACTTAAGAATGCATTTAAATTTACTGTTTCTAGTTTGAATAAGACCAGCAACCCAGAGCCATGGGAGAGGCTGGACCCGTCAAAGCCCCAGAAGGTAATGTAATAACATTGCAGAGCACTTAATAATGTTTATATTCTGGCTAATAAGCCTTCCGGTTCTTATCAGCACCAAAATATAAGCAGACTCTCCTCCTGCAGCTTCAATCTGCTGAGTCATTGAGGAAAGAATTTTATCATTAACGCCGGTCATTAACGTCATCGAGAGAAAATAAATTACCACAAGTAATGGCACAGCCCCGGTGCGGCCACATCATTAAGTCTGTTCAGTGTAACACTTATAAATAGGTCAGACGAAGCCTCGTTATGTTTTTTTTCTTTTAAATTTCTGGCATTTCATTGCAGCTCATCACCATCAATCAGCAGTGGAAGCCCGTGGAGGAGCTGGAGATCGTGAAGAGCCTCACAAAGTGAAAGAGCCCGGGTTTCTCCCGAGAGTCACGCCTCCGCTCCCACCCCCCCATTAGTCTAACAGAATCGTTTCTGCACAAACTAGGACGCTTTGACACTCAGTGTGCGGAAATGCTTCTGCTCAACTGGTGGGGTTCACCCTGCTCTGTACTGACCTTTCTCAAGGACATCCATCACATCACACCACAATAGGCAAATATGGTAACTGACGACCGTGCAGCCTTTGAGTCCGAGGATGATAATGTTATCTTTCTCTGGGTCTCTGTCAGTATATATTATTACAGAAGTATATATCATTGAATTTATTTTGCCAAGGTTGGTGGTCCACGTGTTCTTGCTGTAGATGTGAATGTACGATAGTGTTTTAATGGAAAAGACACAGAATGTTGATTTATTTTGTAATGTACTGTACAGTGATAATAAATTATTTTAAAAATTTTCTGTCCCAGTGCTGCTTTTGTGCTTTATTCAAACTAACGTATTTAAATAAAACTATAAGCATCATTTAATTCTGAGAGTATGTTTGACCTAGAAATCCATTATGAAGTTAAATGTAGCCAAAAGAGATGCCACACATGGTTAGTTTTAAGCTCTTGTGCATTTTTCTTATTAACAGCAGCTTCATGACATCAACGCTGCTGTTTTTCACACCAAACATGCCAACTCATCAAAACAGGAATGGTGCAGGTGTTACTAATAAGCTTAACTAGCAATACGAGAACCCCGGGGCTAAAAGGCAGCTGAATGGAATTCAGTCTCATTATTCTAATGTGTTTGCACCTGATGTCCACATGCTATCTGTGACACGTCCTGTAAAATATCTCATTAAAAAGGCAGAACACCAAAAGCGGTTCAAAACTCACCTTTACACTTTTTCAAGTGAACATAGGAAATTTAGGGCAATCAAAATAAAGGAAGTTCCCTCTTAACTGATGAGGGACATTTTCCAAAATAAACACACTGCTAAAAATAAACCTATTAGCTAATTTATAAAATTAGAGATGCAAGCAAATGGGTCACGGGAGCAGATCTGCACAGGCAGCAAGAAATTAGCCGGACAGCCAGGCTGGACCACAAAATCCACTGTTGAATTTTTAAAAGCTTTACTAAGATACTACGAATCGCTGTTGCACACAGCCTCTTTAAGCTGGTTATCTTTTTCCAGCACACTGGTTATATAAGGAACATTCATTTGGGGGGTTTAAAGCTCCTCTTAGGCCTGTGTGTAATGAATTAAGAACAGAAAAAAAGGATGGCAACAGAGTCCCAATGGAGATGTATGCAATTTTCCATCCTCCCCCCTTCCCATTTCATCCCCACCGTTAACCTTGCAGCTCCATTCCAATGCTTCCCAGGTGTCACATGACCATAATTGACAAAATCCAACAATGCTCAAGCAGAAAAGTAAATAGAGATAGAGGCTAATAATCTCAATATCTATGAAAATAATAAGAAATAGCAAATAAACAATGAGATATATATATATATATTACAGTATAATATTATAAAAAATAAATATAATATTATATAATATTATATATATTATATCTTGTTGTTTTTAAGATAATTTGAATGTGGGTAATTTCATCTTATTTCAAAAGTTTTGCCAAATTCCAACAAGCACAGGGCCAGGTGCATGCTGATGGAGCATGTAGAGGTGACCAGCATCATGGTACCATTCTTTTAGCAGCTGTTGGTCAAACAAACAAGCCCCTATGGTAGTGCTTTGTGAGCACGGGGCAGGAAGACATGTCTGTATTTATTTTAAGCTAAGCTAAAGATATGATAGCCGAAGCTTCAAAGTGTGCAGGCGTGAAATAATACTCTGTTTAAAAAAAACAAAAACATTTACGTGCTGTAATATTTTGACTAAGAGTTGTTGATTTGGGTTTTTTTTTCTCTGTATGGTGAAAATAATGCTGTGATGCTGACTAAGAGCAATGTACAGGTCTTCTTATTATCACACAGCTACATGAGCCCCTTCCTCTGTTTGGATGAGTGAATCCTTCCTGAAAGGATAGCCTTAAGAATATGTCATAAAAAAAAATACTCCCCCACAAATAGTTGGATATGAAAGGAACAGGTGTAACTAGTAACAGTCAGTGGCTCTGTATTCAAGCATAACTGAAAAACATGCCAGCTTGGTACAATAGCAGCTTTTTGGGACATGGAGTGGTGCCATTATGGGCGTTATTAGACCCACCTGTCATTTTGCAGCAGTGACACGGAAGATTCCCTCAATTCCCTCAAGCAGCCACTGTCTAGGTTTTGATCATATTACATGATTTCATAACTAAACTGTTTGCCAAGCTTTGCCAAAGCTTGCATGCAATTGTATAGGTGTGTGTTTGGGTTTTTAAGCATTTGTCATCTGAGCAATTTTAATCCACAGCAACTGAGTAAACTCAATCTGCTGCACAAGACGCTCAGACTTAAAGTTCAGCATTAGACGGCTGTTTAGAATTGTTTAGGATGAACTTTTAGGATTCCATTTAGTTTTTTTCACCATCTAATCTCCACTCATCTGCTCCTTTTATGGCCGAGTGGGCATTCAGTGCTCCCATTGTGTTTCAGCATAACAGACAATCCTCTTAACACCCATACTGCATCTCATAAAAGAGCGATAACACCAGAAAGTGTCCGTCCTTTCAAGGCACCACGTGCCCTTCCACAGCCTGCTGAAACAGTGATGGTCCTTAAGGATGAGTCTTATGACTTATTAACCACTAAACAAAGAGAAAGTAAGCAGACGAGTAATGGGTTTTGTTTCCTGGTCCGTCTGGGCTGCGCTTATTTTTCAGGAAGTTCATTTTCTGCTTGGTTTCAGTTACATGTTGAATTATTAACGCACATGTCGCACATCTTAAAAAACATTTCCTTCCTCTGTTTCTCTGATGCTACATGTGCCGTGAGAGGTGTATATATATACTACACATACTGTGGACAAGAGCCAACTTGCACTGAGGCTGCCGGCTACAAGTGCTCTCATGTCAAATATAGGCTACTACAGGGGCAGAGGTCACACGCAACAGTCACAACATGCTTCTTTTATCAGGTAAGGGGAGCGCAGCTGAAAGCCTATTTAGGGGAACAATGACAGAAGAGGAAGGATATTTTGTGTCTCTGTGTGTTTGTGTGCGCGCTCGTACGTGGTGTTGGAATTTGTGTACGTGACTATGAAACACATCACGACACCACAAATCATGTGACGTCCAAGCAAAGCAGGTATTGTTTGCAGGGCACGTTAAAAAAAATAAGAGATGGAATTTCCCCCTCAGCTAACAGGAGTACAACTTTAAGACTTAAAAAGTTACCTTCTGCCATTTGTTGTCTCTGAATTAGTATTTTTTAAAAATGCATGTGTGTGAGCTTGAGTGTGATATGCTGCGACTGTAGTAGTTGGTTGTAACAGGAGAGAGACAACAGCAGCGTTTTATGGCCCCCTAAAGTATGCTAGGGCAGACAGGTACATGCTGTAAACAGTTCTTCCTTTGCCAGACTGCCTTTGGTTCACTGCTTCAGGGGTTTTTGATAAAGAAGCTGTTGCCTGGAAACTGGGGCACTCCTAGATTTTTTTGATATTGTCAGTACTTAACCTCTGATATGTCTACATTTTAAACATTAACTTTGCTCTGTGTATAAAAGCCTCTAACAATGACTCTTTTGATGCTCCATTGCATAATTATGAGTAATCTGGAGTATGTTTGTCTATTTAAAGCTAGATATTCACAAGCACACACTGTGTGTTGACATATTATAGGGTCCATTCAATAATACTTATTTATGTTCTAGTTTTTCAGTTTCATTCTGTGAAGACAATAATGGCTCCGTGTAACAACAAGGCATTCATTCAACACCACTCTGCACTGTCATGCTGGTAAAGGCAGTTTTGCTGTATAAACAATAGATTCACCATCCACCCATCCACCTATCTGCTCATCCATCCAATTAAGGGTTGTGGGAGGGGGGTGTGGGGGTGGGCTGGAGCCTATCCCAGATGTCACTGTGAAAGAGGTGTGGCACAATGCGGACGGGTTTCTAGTCCATCACAGGGCTGTTCACCACAAGGAAACATTACATTCTTTCGTTGTTTTTAGAAGTGCACCACCTAGCGTTGAACAGTGAGTGTACACTTACTGGCCACTTTATTAGGTACACCTTGCTACTTGTTGTGTCAAAAAGTAATCGTCTGAAAAATTTATTTTTGAATTCCTGTGTGGGGTTTTTTTAATGTCTAATATCTTTATTTATATTGGTAAATAAATAAAGTATAATATTATACTGTAATAAACAGGATTCATGAGGAATGTATATAAAAAGAAAATTTTGCAAGTATCTTCACAACTCTGCGTTCTTGTAAATTATCAATCACTTAAGTTATCTTTATAAAACTTTTTGTTGTTATATGTGTTATATATTCTGCCCTCTTGGCCAGATCTCTCTTGAAAAAGACATTTTTTATGTCAATGAGACTTTTTACCTGGATAAATAAATAAAATGAAAGAGTCACTTTGTCAGAAACTGATTGCAGCTTCTACCTATGATAGGAATGTTCTTTCTGGTTCAACATGGCTTAATATTATCATGAGAGTTATGTTTAGCATATTGTTTTTTTCACAGATTTTAGGCCATTTATTCATAGTCATTTATTACCGTTTCAATTCTCAAATCCCTTTTTTGGAACAACATCCAGGATGAACCTTCAGAGCAGCCTTAATTCTTCATGGCATAGTTTTAACAAGGTGCCCAAATTATTCCTCAACGAGTTTGGTACATAGTAGCATGACAGCATCACACAGTTGCTTCACTCTTCCATGATAAGAACCTACCTGTTCCACCACATCCCAAAGGCACTCTATTGGCTTGAGATCTGGTGCTTGTGAAGCCATTGCTATGATCAAGAAACCAACTGGAGATGACTTGAGCATGGTGGAAGCAGCCAACAGAAGATGGGCACACTGTGGTCATAAACGGCTTGATAACAAAAAGATTGAGGTAAGCTGTGGTGCTTAAATGGTCCAAAGTGTACCAAAGAAATATCTCCCACACCACCAGCAGCCTAAACGATTAATACAAGGCAGGATGAATCCATTGTTATATGTAATTTATCCTAATTCTGACCCTGGCATCCAGTTGCATCAGCAGAAATCTCATCAGACCAGACAACATTTTTTTACGGTTTTCTGTTGTCCAGTTTTGGTGAGCCTGTATGGAATTTGCATGTTATCCTCGTGCCAGCAGGTGTTCCCTGTTAACTGGTGATTCTAAAGTGGTCATGGATGTGAGACTGATGACGTTTTGATGAACTGTGCTGTACAAATGCATTCAAATGTGACATTTTTTACTGTGAAGCACTTTGGTGTACCCCCTGGTCATAAACGTGCTATATAAATAAAATTGTATTGTATTATATTGTACCTACTCTAAATGGCTAAATCTAAAGATTGAGTTGTGAAAAAAGTCACTTTTTCATATTTTAAATGTTATTCTTTATAAGTTAGTTACTTTCGTGTAGTATGAATGGCAACAGGTTAGATCTTAATGAATAGGAAAACTTTTTAAAAGTTTTTAAAATACAGTTAAAAGTCCAAAATCAATCCTCTCAGTCAAATTTTACAAAGCTGTACAGTGGGCCAATTCTTGCCCCTGGGCCTTATGTTTGACACCCACAGTCTTGACTATGGCTACATGCCCAGAGTTGCTGACATGTGATTGGCCAATTAGCTAGTATTAGCAACCAGCAGTTGAATAGATGTACTTAATAAAGTCAGTGTACACCTAAATGAGGTCTGTATTGAGCTACAATGTTTCTAACAAAGATTTGCAACTTCTATATTCAGGCTTCTTAAATTTCCAGTTCTCTCTTTTTTTTGTATGAGTAATATCATTCAGAATAAAATATTACAATTTCACAATTAGCAACAGAAAAGAGATAAAGAAAAGTTAACATTTGCCTCTGCTCACTGCAGTTCTAACTATTATTATGCTGCCTTGTGAGCTCGGTTTGTCAAGGAAATCATGGCAGAAACACAAAAAAATTAAAACATTTTATTACAAACAAAAACAGTGATACCGTTCCTGAATTTCCTTGGTGATTAATATCAGAGACATGGAAAGCTTTACGCACAACCCCCCCACAGCCTCTTAACAAGTGAAAGAAAGAACATTTTAAAGATCATAACTGGCAAATCGCACCCTCCTCCATCAAAACAACACAACTCTGAAATACTGGGAATACACCTGTCTGTGTTAAAATACTGTCAGTTGATGATATGGAAAAGAAAGTGGAGTATATAGGATGGATGATACCATGCTGAAGCTATCCATTTTAGCACGTCCCCTTAGTTAAAGTCATGATTTGATTGTCAGTTGCCTTCTCATCACAATTGAGAAAATGTCAGTATCAAAAAATGCCAATTAACTTTAAGTGATGGTCATTTTAGTAATTTAAGAATTTCTAAGGTTATTTATTCTCTTAAAGTCTGCCTTTTTACAGACATCAGCTAAATAACATGAAAGCTCCAAAGCACGTAATGAGCTATACTGTCTCCTGAAGGGATGCAGTGGTGCAGGTTTTGCTCACTTATTCCACTTGTAAAGAGTACAGCGCCTCACTCTGACCAAATATCTTGTTAGACATGAGGTATGTCAGCTGACATGCTTTGTACAGTAATAAAAATCATAATGTGCAGTTCTAACAAAAGGTAAGATTTACATCTTATAACAAAGCATCAGTGGTGACAAATCAATCTATAAAACAAAAAATAAAAGGTTACATGGTTTAGAAGAGGCCTTGATGGTGAATTAAGGGCAAGTTTTTGTCATTTGTCTCAGGTAAAACATTCAACTCCCACTTCAAAAGCTTTGCAAGCGTGAAGACGTGAGGCCCCCAGAGGCTGTAGATCTCTCTTAATTAGATCTGTTGTTATTCCTCTGCCTGTCCTTTGGCACCTCTCTTTTTCCATTTACATCAGTGTGCTGTGGATCCTGCTGTGGCATTGAGCTGCAGCAGCGCTGTTACATTCAGGGCTCTCTATATATTGCGTTCTCTGCCATCCGTCACTGTGTGATGAACTGCTGACCTCCCTCTTTAGGCGCTAGCCTCCTGGCAGTTTGTGCAACTGCGTGCCACCCTCTGCCTGTGTGTCTGGATCTGCACTGTGCACCTGGTGAGGCCGTAGGTGTGAAGCAGCATGTGTCGCGCCTTTGCCTGGACCTCCTCCCAGTTGTTAGCACTGGAGGGCGCTGTGCACACAAAGAGACCTTTAAATATATTATATATATACACACACACACACACACATACAAACAACAACAACTTGCAACTAACAAACAAACAGCTTATGATAATTAGGGCTGGTGACGCCAACAGACTGGCTCTGTGATTGGCTGCACACTGGACACCGTTTAAACTTTGGTGGAGAAATTATGCATCACGGATAATCCTGTCCACCGTCTGTACCACTTACTGGACAGGAGGCGTTTTCTCCTCTCAGATTCATTCAGCTGTGCTGCCGTGAGGACAGATGCAGGAAATCTCGCAGTAAGTCTAGACATTGCAACACATCTGTCTGAGCAGTATACCAACATGACCAGGCTTTCGATCGACAAACTTAAAAACCTCAGTCAGAGGTGAGGGGTGTGACAACAGCAGTTAGCAGCTTTCTTTGTTACTCCAGGCTTTCTGCTTCTGGCTCTGGGCATGCTTACGTCACATTAAATTCATCTGATCACAAACACATGCAGAAGAATAAATGTAATAGTATATTTACACTAGTGTGCTCTTTTTAAACTGCATGCACTTAAACATTAATGGTTACTCGGTGCATTCAGCTCTGACACTATCCCATAGCCTAATAAAGAAGAGAACTCGATTTGTTGTGTCACCATATCAAAGTGAAATTAATTTTTGATGATGAATAACCTAAAACTGTAACAGATCAGTTTTCTAATGTGTGCTGCAATTCCAACAGCAGAGGGAAAAAAAATAAAAGAGCCATCATCGAAGTTAATGTAAATTAAAGTGACAATGTGATGCTGTTTGTGTTGCCACGGCTGGGTCACATTTTGGCTGTGTTGACCTCTACAAGATGCATCTATATGTATTCCTGCAGCAGAGAATCCATTCTGAAGAGGATACCGTGAATAAAAGAATCAGTGAAAATGTGGCACTTCCAGTTTCAGTTTACTTCCAGGTGATTTTAACCTGAAACTCTGAACACAATCTGCTCCTGACCATGTTATGTGCTATGGTAATTTAATTCCGTTTGATTCAGAACCTACAACAATACAGAGAAATCCCCCAAAATCAAACAACTCCCTATGAGCAACCACTTAAAGAAAGTGGGGAGGAAAAACTCCCTTTTAACAGGAAGAAACCTCTGACAGAAACAAGCTCAGGGAGGGGTGGCCATCTGGGAAGTGTTAGCCGACACACTGTGGAGGAGAGTGAGAGGTTAATAATAATGAATGAATGCGGAGTGGTGTATAAACACACAGAGTGAGTGAAGAAGAAATACCCCCAGAAGCCTACAGCTATTGAAGCACCGTGACTCTTAACACTTTATTAGTTAATGGAGGGTTCATGGTCACCTGATCCAGCCCCAACTATGAACTTTATATTAAATTTAAAAAAAGAAAAGAAAAAAGGAAAGAAAGAAAAGAAAGTTTCAAGCCTAGTCTTAAAAGTAGAGAGGGTGTCTGTCTTTTGAATCTGACCTAGTCAAGTAAAAAGATTTCCAACCTGCACCGTTACAACACTACAACACATAACACACACAGACACTAAACTGCTTTACTGCACTGAACTGTATTCTGTTTTTACTTCGTTAAATCGGACAATTTTACACATTGTATTCTATTGAAGTGAAGTGGAACTCTATTGTAGTGCTTTACATATTTGCATAAGAAGCCAAAGACCCCAGGAGGGGACACGAATCCCTCTGGGGTTGTGTCAGGATGGTGTAAAACCTCTGCCAAATCAAACATGCAGAGCTACCCACTATTGTGACCCTTTCCTAAAGGTCAAATGGAGCAGATGAAAGTCGCTCTTTATACTATTGTACTGAGTTGCATAACCATTAAAGATAGTTGTTGTATGTTTGTTATAATTACATTTTTGGCTGCTTTAACACAGGCATGTCCAAGCTTCGGAATACATAAAGTTTATATTATCTTAAGGTGGACGTGGCCATTGTGAGTTTGGCATTCTGGTCATTGCTAAAGAAATCAAGAAATCAAATTTTTATCATATTTAATTTTAGGCTGATATCTGCAACTATTGTTGAACTGGCTTTTCTGTAGGCAGTGAAAGTTCACGCTCCAACTCCAACAATGACTGAACAGCTCCCTCTTGTGTACAATCTACAGCTTAGCGCACGAGTGGACTGTTCTGTGTGCCACATTTCAATACAGTTAAGTGGGTCAGAGTTAAACAGTGAAAGCCAGTTTTATACACTACTTTGTTGCATTGGCTTTATAAACACTTATTTCTAATTTTAAAGCAAAAGCTTGAATTAAAAACAGTCTATAGTTGTCTAACAATGATAAATAAATAAATGAAGAACTGGCACTTTACTTTTAAAATGGTGGAAAAAACATTTGTGTGGCCCAAACTTTTCAAACATACTCTAGCACGCTACATTTCGCAGCAACCAGTATGAGCACTTTTCCTGCAAATCTTCCCTGCTGTCAAGTCCGATGGGGCCAGAATTATGAAAACAAACAAGTCTGAAAACAAAGAAATTCCAGAGAAGGCTGTGATACAGATGGACAAAGACTCTGCACAGACCCTTCGCTTCTGACATTTAAAGCACAGACAAATCAGTACAGGAAATGGCGCAAATAAAAGAAGCTTGCTAAACCACAGCCCAGACGTGCTTCCTCAGCAGAAAGTTCATGACGTCACTAACTTGGCTCTATCTTGCACAAAAGAAGTCACTGCCAACAGATTTTTAAAATATATTTAAACTAGACTTAAAGGAATTCTTAATGTAAATTTTACTTTTTTTGTCAATTCTGACTACATGGTTATCATTGTATAAGCTCACTGAATAATTCTTGTTATTGATAATTGTTCTGCTCGTCCTGAAGGAAAAATTAAATCCAATTTGGTACTGGCAAAGTATACCTAATGAAGTGGCCAGTGAGTGTATTACATCCATTGTAAAGTACACGACTAAAGAAAAAGTGTTCATTATCTGTGTGCAAACAATGACAACTGTTTTTTGTGTGAAAAGAAGTTCTGTTTTTCAGTGTTTCAGTAGTTTCTAGGTAACATTCAAGAAGATGTTTCGTCAATCCCAAATTGAACAGGGTTTTTCCTGCATACAGAAATCCCCCCAAAAGCTTTAGCCAAATGAAAAATCACCTGCTCTGCACTGTCGTGAAATTGTGGTTTTTATTTTCAATCACATTACACATTTCTTATTGCAGCTACTCACTGAGCTGGAGATGCACCAGTGCTGCAGTCTTGTCTGCCGTCAGCGCCCAGACGTTCAGCTCATCGACTGATTGGACATCCTCCAGCTTAAGGAGGTCCTCTCTGATTCGCTGAGTGTCCAGGTGCCTGGGAACACCTGACACAGCAAGAGAAAACGTCAGCAAACAAATTAGTGTGCCCATCCCGCTCTACACTGTTTAAAGTAAACAGAATGCCCTGATGGGATTCTGCAACAGGAGATGGGACTTACCCTCCAAAACGATGACTCCTGTGTCTCGTAAGATGCGTAATGTGGTAAAAAGAACCAGAATGGAGAAGATGTACGTGCAGATGGGGTCTGCCAACTTTAACTCTGGCTGTGAAATCACAAAGCTACATCAAACCTCCTGAATCTTCTCAATTAATCTTCTTTTTATATTTTATTAATACAATTTATCATACATCAGACCTACACTGTTGTAAAGCTCCATAACTACTACTTCCAAAAGGCAAAATTCCCATGTTTAACAACTTCAGTGACATTTCCATTTTAGTTCGTTTAATTGGCTCTAAATGCAGGTTTGACAAGGACAAAGGGACATCAACACTTCTTTTTAACTTGTCACTGAGGAAGATAATAAAACAAAACTTTTTCACTTTATGCTGTGGAATAACATTCAAGATCATTTTCAATCAGTTATATTAAGTGTGTCTCAAATGAAATTTATGCAAAGCAAATACACCTGCAGTATTAAAAATAAATATAAGCTGTTAAAAAAAAAGCAAACAAACACATACCTTGAACCGGACAATGTAAGCAGCTATGAGCACTCCGACACTCTGGAGGAGATCTCCCAAAGCATGGATGAATGCAGCTCTTACGGCGAGGCTGCCATGTGGCCTCTGCTGCTGAGCCGACTGTGAACTTGAAGCACCAGCAGAGGCGGGAGACTGACCGTGGCTGTGGCTGTGGCCGTGGCCGTGGCTATGTGAGTGCAGGTGACCATCTTGGTTTAACAAGAAGCCCATTCTATCATAGCCAGGGAAGCAAACAAGAAGTAATTGAGTCATTTTGTATATTTTTTTCCCTGCTACCACCAGGGGTTTAAAGACTTGCAGTCACAAGCTGTGGTTAAACATTACACACTGAAGATGTGTGTAATGTTACTTACATAATGTTAACAGCCACCCCCACAGCTGCAGTGATGAGCATGACATCGCCGTCTATGCTGAAGTCCTGTTTTATTGTCCTCTGAACTGCCTCATAGAGCAGTATGCCAGTCAGTATATAGATGAGCAGCACACTGAGGACTGCTGCTACCACCTCTAGAAAGGAAGAAACAACCAGTTTATCTTTATCTACCAGTCTAGGAAATTAAGGCTTTTTTTTTTTTTAGACCATCCAATCTAATCTCGCATTTCTATTCAATGTTACTAAGTATTATCAGGCAACTTAGAATAAGACACTATCATGATATAACGCTTCTATGACACTAACCCCCCAAAAAGCAGAAATGATCTTATTCTTACTCAGTTACTATAACTCAGTTCATTCACTCTGCCCACTGTGGACCATTTTCTTCCTGTCAGGTTTAATTTTTACTGAAAGTTAAACAGAGTTTACTGCACCTTCACCCCCTGATCTAACATTTGTTTTCCAAGTTATATGCTGTTCCTGATCAAATATAATTTCTATTTATGGCTCAAACACAAGTCTAGTGTGAACCTTAATTTTAATTTAAGTGGACACCACCATGTGGGGTTTTCCCGGCTCAGAGAGACTTTTTCTTCTATGTAGGAAAAACCCTTCTATTTGTCTACTGACAAATTGTTCCTCCCCAATACCCTGTGTTAGTTTTTTCCCTGTTTTAGTTTATTTCTAGTCCACCTTAAGATCATGTTTTGCTTTGTATTATTTCACCATGTCTTATCCGAGCCAATGAGTATGCTGTTTAAGAAGACAAATCTTGGGAGAATGAAGAAATTTGTAGTGTTAAAAATCTGCTCTGTCATATTTATAAGTGTTGAACTGATAAAATGTAGCAGACCAAAGCAATCACGTGTCAAAGAGGTGCATATTAATTAATTAATGTATTAAAGAAAGAAAAAAGAAAAAAACAAAAGAAAAAACAGAACTATCCTGGTTTACATTACATTTAAATACAAAAAGAAAGAAAACTGTAAGTCAGGTTCCCTGCTGGGTCTTTTATTATCCCAGAGATTCCTCAGAGATGTCTTCCAATAACCACAGATTTCCACATTTCACAAATGGAACCAGCTAGGATGAACTTTTGGCATTTCTGACTTTTGGTCAAACAAAACAGAGAAAATTGAATGTGTTAACTAGGCCTTGCCTAGTAAACTAAACAAACTCTAAGATAAACTGATAATAAAAATTATGACGGACTGCAACTTTACAACACTTATGCTGGAATAATATTAGCTGAGGTCACAAAGCATTAGCTGAATGTAAACTAAAACACTCTAATATCAAACTATTTTCAGACACATTCCCTTCCATAGCTGATATTCTATTTCAAAGGTCTAACACAGTTTCAGCTAGAGAAGAAGAAAAGGGCAGTCAACACAAACAAATAGAGCAACTTAATCTAGGATTCGGGGGCCTTTAGATCCAAACAGAGTGACCACACTAGCCGCTGTATAAGGACTCCAAAACTTAGAAAACAATGCGTCCTGTAGTTCAAGTAGTTGCCATCTACATGAATGATTGCACTTCAACAAGAGTTTTGTAATAAATCCAGAGACACATGAAGACATTTATATATTTACTTTAACTCTACCGCCATAAAATAGAAACAGTGGTTTATAGGGATGGGTATCGTTTAGGTTTTATCCGATACTGGTGCCAAATCGGTACTTTTGAAACGGTGCCGGTGCTTAAACGGTGCTCGAACCGGTGCTTAAAGAATGGAGAACACAAAATTGGTCCAAAAACCTCTCATGTTCAGCTGGTTTTTTTGTAAAAAGATAACAATGTTAGCCTTTTCTGCAGCTATGTGGCATATATGGCATCACTCTTGGCTGGAAGCAGTGCTTAAACAATGGAAAAAACACAAACTTTGTCCAAAAACCTCTCATGTTTAGCTGTTTCCCACTTTTTCTTTGGTCATTTTAGCCTTTTTGGCCAGGGTGAAGGGAGTATCTGCCATCAAACAAGAAGACAGCCGCATGTAGCTATGATGATGTTTGCTAGTTCACCTTACATGCATTAATGTAATAACGTGGTTAGCCTACTCAACGTAAATTACACACGAACAACATTAAGCTACTCACGCAGAGAAGAACGGCTGCTGCTGCCATCATCATCCGTCATCATTTCTGCTACACTGGCAGGGCTAGGGGCCAGGACTCTATCTTCGGGTTTTTGGGGGATGTTGCTCCGGGTCCGATAACTGGCAACCCACCCGACGTGCACGGTGTGAGGTCTCGCAGCAAGCTATCAAATACGGCGCATTTCTCGGCTTTTAAAAAAAACGCTATGCGTCGCCAGGTGTTTCATCGGATTCTTGGTGTTACCTCCTTTGACAGTATCACAGTATCAGCTTAAAGCACTTGTTGCTGCTGAGTTTGCATATTTTGCTGTGAAGTACAGCCAGACTTTTGACCGCTTCGCCTTGGACATTTTTAATCTGTAGCTCTGCTCTAAAAGAACGTACGTACCTGGCCCCGCCTACTATCCTCGGAAACGTAAAATGATTGGCTAGAAGTGTATCACAGCTCAGGAAAAAAAAGCACCGAAATAAAGCACCGAAATGTGCGCTGCTTTTCGGTCTGGTTACTACCGTTTATGTCAGAACCGACACCGGTACCCATCCCTAGTGGTTTATAACCAAAGGATAAACATTCATAGCAGACAACATTAATAGAGTCAACATGACATTTATCAGTTTCTGGCAGAGCTTTTACAATTATGTATCTTTAATGCTGTAAAGCAGAGATGTCAAACGGATTTTACACCATGGGGCACATACTGCCCAAGTTTATCTTAAGTGGGCCGGACCAGTTAAAGTCCCCTTTCCATCAGTGTAAAGGAGTTTAACTACACATCTAATCCCTGAGATATCTTAATAAAAGAAATAAAAGGTGCAATTTCTCAGCACGTCTCTTTGGGCTTAAACTGTAAGAAATAAATCTTTAAAACAGAAAACGTTCTGGGAGTTCGTCGGCCAGGCAGACCTGGAATTATAACAAAAATGAGAACATACCTAGACGATGGAGTCCAAAAGTGAATCTCTTGGTTGGTGGTTTAGTCGTAAGAAAGAGGGCCAGCATAGAAAACAGAATACCCACAACATCGGCTAAGATGTGCAACGCATCGGTCATGATGGCTAAACTGTTGGACACATAACCACCTGAAAGCAAAACATAATAGTAATCACAAAACTTGTGTGTAACTAATACACCATTAAAAAGTACTGTTTTACTAGAGACAACTGAGACGTAAAGAAGACGAGCAGTCCAGTTCATGTGGGTTCAAAACAAGAACGGCAGATAAAACCTTGATTAAACATGACTTGTAGTTTGTGTTTTTCTACCATCTTTTTTTCTTTCTGGAATAATCATTTTTTAACCGGGGCTAAGTAAACTCACTAATCTATGAGATGGCTGGCGTCAAGAAATAAACAGGAGAGGTTTTAACCCATGCCTGAAATTAATGTTTGACGTGTATAATCAGTCATAGGATCTGCAGGCTGCCTGCAATCCTGACATGCAGCTTACACAGAACACCAATGAAGAAAATGCTGCCACTTTCTGACTCTCAAACTTTGAGACATGTGAATGAAATCTACTGGCTCACACTTACCTAATCTTCATGCTTTATGGTGTTTTTGTTTTAAGAAAGCTGGCCTTACATGGAAGCCTTTTATTGCTACTGACATCTCATTCGCCTCTTATCATTCATAGATCTGTTATTAAGTTTCCTCTTGTGATCAACCACACAGCGACAAAGGTCCATTTCTTACCTATAATTTCACCCGTCATAAAGAGAAAATACAGCAAAGCTGCAATGCCAAGCTTCTTCATCACCCTCCTGTGTTTGATGGCCTCCCGCTTTCTAGTGCAGCTGTCACAAGGATCCATGTTTAGCCCCGGGCTGCCCAGGCTGGAAGACGAGTCCAGCAGGGAGTCATCATCATCTGCCACCAGCGTGTTCACGGCCACACCGTTGGACGAAGCTCCGGCGGAATAGTCCGACATCTCTCCAGACACCACGACCTTCAGCTTGTTGAATCTGGGCGCCTCATCATCCGCCAGCTCGTCCGAAAAATCGAAAGGTGCCGTGTCGCTCAGGTCCCAGTCGCTTCGCTCCCTCCTGAAGGCGGACCGCACCTTGCCGAACAGGCTCCCACCTGACATCTTTGATACCGATAAGGGTGAGCTCTGTCTGTAGGCTGCTGTTCTCTGGGGTAATCATTCACGCTTTTCTAGCGGGTGCTCGACGGTGGGATTGTACGTCTACTCCATCCTAGCAACTGCAGGACAAAAAAAATAAGTGATATCAAAAACACACAGAAAGCATCCCTTCACGTTCGCACAGCTCACCGATTTCTACAGCGGGGTCTCAAAGAGCTATTTACACGACTGACAAAACGCTGAACTTACGTTTCAAATATTAAACCTCAAGTCGCTCACTTTTCCACGTGAGCCGATGAACTTTGAGTTCAACAGTCCCCCTAAAAACAGTATTGGCTAAACAGTAGCAAGCTAGCTAGTAAACGTTAGCTACCCTGTGGTGTTGGCTTGTGACTCTCACACAGTCAGAAAAGCGCGGAAGACTGTGAGGAAACATGAGCGGGACTTACCACTAACTGTTCCCTCAGACTGTTCAAACTTATTTCGTTCCCACGTTAAAAACGGTCATGTCAAATGTGGTTGAACCGTCAGAGTCGAGGAAAAGAACTACCTCTGTACTGCTGTTGACACATTCCCAGCAGCAAGTTTGGTTTCACAGGCACAGTCACGTGATTACACAGATCACATGACGGGTCTTTTTTTTTCCTTTTAAGACGCAGTGACAAATCCAAAATATTTCCGCTCTGTTTTCTTCTTTTTTGTTGCTAACATAGCCGTACTAATCACGGCTACAGTTACTGATACATGCCGATTAAACCAGGTAAGGTGCTGACTGCTGTTTACAGACTGCCGAGCCGCTGCTCTGCCTCTCGTGGATCACGCTGTGCTCATTATGGAGCAGCTGAGCAAGCTAGCTAGTTCTTCACAACCTTTACATACCTGATGCTCGATCAGCTGATATTTGCCTCTAGATAAAACAGTAAAAGCCGACTGTCTGCCTTTTCTGTGCCTCTTTGTAGGGTAGAAAAGCACTGGGTCAGTAGAATCGTCACATATGGAGGTAGAAGGAATGGAAGATGAAGGATCTTCGTCCCAAAGTGAACTTCCTCACAGTGAAGGTGTGTGTCAGTGTGTGTGTGTGTTTAAACCTCTGCTGCCTACACTTGAATTTGCGGTTGGCTTTAACTGCAAGCCCTGACATGGCAGCTCAGGCATCCTCAAGTAGTTGTAAAAGGTTTTTAATCTACAGCTGAAAGAACGGTTTGTGGAGTTACCAGTATTTCTGCATTTTTTTACGCATAACGTAGTCAAGGTTTATATAGGTCACAACTATAGATCCACACAGCATGACAAATACATTCACACGACCTCAGCAGTGTTATAGATATGTGAGAAATTTCACAAAGCC
>NW_024582624.1:531681-535364 GCF_018398535.1 Haplochromis burtoni
GTAATATTTGTATTAAAAATTAATGTGTAATATATTCCCCTTAACTGAAAACACAGAGGTGCCTAAAAGCAGGCTAACGCTTTTTTCTCACATTAGCCAAAGTGTGTTGTTCTTCACAGTAAATTTTCCATTTTAATGTAACCCCTACACAACCAGCTCTGCAACTATACAAACAGTTGTAGTTCAGAAACCTTTCTGATGTTTTCTCTAACCTCATGTTAGGATAATCCCAATGACAACATCTTTATCATACTTTAGAAAGCTCCTCCAGAGAGACACACATTTACACAGCGTAGTGCCATTTTAACATTCACAATGAGAAAAAAAAACTATTTTATTAAAACAAAAATAGAATGATGGAGGCTTTAACTGGACAGTTGTGAAAAGCTGTTATTCATATTATCCATAAAATCAAAATGAAGTATGGATGATGTGATTTTCAGGTGAATTTCATTTAGCTTTTATTAAGGCCACACCAAAAGGCTGAACTCCATTCTGCTTAATGGTAACTTTATGTCTTTAGAAGCTTGTTGGTACAGCCGTCCACAGCATTCACGGTTTCTCGTGTGGCACCTTGGGGAAATCAACTGGGCACTTCTGGTCTTGAGGTTCAAAGAGTAAAGAACATGCATACAATTTCGATAGTTAAGATAAACTGTCACTGCTGCACGCAACTAAATTCTGTGGATGGTCCAACAATTAGCTGAAATGCACATGTTTATAGAATGAGGAAAGGATTTTCCACTGTCTACAGCAAAGCTTTCAGCTTGTATTTATGACATTGAAACATCAGCTAATCCAGATCACACTCACAACAAAGAAAGCCAACATCTCAGTAATTAGAATAAACGAAGTAAAGGGTAGCCCGTTACATTTAAAGGATATTCTTTTTCTTTCATAAATATTCATAAATATTTCACAGATCTACAGTCGGTCCAGCAAGAATCACTGCATCTGGATGGCTCAGCCCCGGTGGAAAACATGTATGTGGATAAGAAAGCAGTGGACAAACTCACAGAGGGATTCCTCACTCACTACCTACCAGATCTGCAGAACTCTAAGAGAGCCCTCCAGGAGCTCACGTGAGTATTGACGTGTGTCATTGTTTCAGGACGCACTCTTGGGCTTGACATCATGTTAGGGTTCACACATTTGCCTAAAAAATCATAATCAATTACCAAATCAAGCATTCGGAGGTACTTGCTTTGGCAACCCCTTGTGAATAAGAGAGAAGCAGAAAGTAGCTTCAGTCAGCAGCAGGTTCCCTCCATTTCGCTCCGTTTACTGCAGTTTCACCAGTTTTCGGCATGTTCTTGTCCAGCCTGCTTCAGTGGGGGAACTGTAAATACACAAGAACATTCCAGATCAGGATCTGGTAATCAAATAACATGTCAGGGCAAGTCTGTGCCAAAGGCTGCAATCAAGGATGAGATTACTCCTGCTGTTGCAATTGTTCTAAGTCCAGTCAGGTAAATGCACACATTGGTGGATCTGAATAAGGCCCAAGAGTTTTTTGCTTGTCAGTAATCACTGAACTATTTGCATTAATAAGAAGCACCCATGAACCTGGAGTAGAGACTAAAAAGCTGTTTAGAGAATCTGGTTTTTGTAATTTCGAGTTGCCTTTTGCACAGACAACTCCCTAAAACACACAGGCGCTAACTACAGTAAACACACTACAGTTGGTTTGACCAGTTCCTCTGATGCTGCCAGTGAGATCATGTGTCATGAAAAACAAACACAAGCTTGTGGACACTTTTAAAAGGGATGTTTTTCATCTATATAATCACTTTATTTTCTTGTTTTTCAGACAAAATCAGCTTGTGCTGTTGGACACACTGGACCAAGAAGTCACAAAGTTCAGAGAATGTAATGCCTTATTGGACCTCAATTCCCTGGTATGTGTGAACTGAATTCTAATCTAATTTGTTGTTGTTGTTGTTGTTTGTGCACTCTACATCAGCCTACAGGAGTGATTTGTAAGCAAAGCCCTTTTCCTTAGTTTACAGAGGCGAAGGCGTACCACAATAAACTGGTGAACATAAGGAAAGAGATGATTATGCTCCATGAAAAGACAACTAAACTAAAGGTACTATTATCTTAGACGGCACTGGAGGCCGTGCTCTTAAGAGGAGGGCAAAATACTGAATGGAGGCAAATTAATCAAAGTCCTGCATGTTGTGTCCTCTCAGAAAAGAGCTTTGAAGCTGCAGCAACAAAAGCAGAAGGAGGCGCTGGAGAAGGAGCAGCAGCGGGAGAAGGAACTGGAGAGAGAAAGGCAGCTCAACGCCAAACCTGCTAAAAGAACGTAGGATCCCCAAGTGCGTCTGCTGTATTAAAAGACAATATGGGGCAAGGGGGCGGAGGTTTGCATGTTTTAGTCTATTTATTACATTTCTTATTCATTATAAAGCACGTTACTGCTAGCCATTTTCCAAAGTGCACAACTTTAAAATTATAAGATCAAATGAAATGGGGAAATATTATATGAACATCAACTTGAAACGTGCTTGATACATGTAATCCATGACAGTTAATATCAAATTCTACTTTAAATTATTGTTAAATGTTACTGCAGAGCTCACTGATATAAATTTCTTTGAAATATTAACTGCGTTTGAAGCATGATTGTTTTAAACGTACGTTGTTCCTGTTGCAGGCAGGTTTGTGTGGCACAGACAGAGTTTACCACCTGTTATCTTAATGGCTGTTTCTGCAGTCGTTATACGCTGAGATTGGCTTCAAAGACGTTTTTGGTTTCTAGGAGTAACAGGAATGGTTGTAAAATGACTAGAATAACTGGAACTTGCTTGAGTTTTGGAGTTGCGACTCTCTGGGACTTGTTTCTTCATTTCTATGGCAGCACCCACCATCTTTAGATCCATTTCATAAGGAAACAAATTTGGAACAAGATGTAATTTTTCTATGTGACTAATATGAATTGAAAGAAGTGGAAAAAAAACGTAAAGAAAAAAATCTGTTTAACCGTCTTGAAACCGAAAGATGCTTTGGAAAATGTTTCTCTTATTAAGTAATTCTTAGTACATGGACTAAAACTTGCAAAACCTCTGGTTTGATTGACCCCAGATTACATTGCCAAGAAGACCACAAACCAAAGACATTAACCAATATCATCAAATGCTGGTACTTCCCACTATCAGTGTCTGATGGCACACCAATTTGTGCACTTCTTCAAACAGAATTGTTGAAAATTACTCACGTAGCCATCAGACCACAGCCTGGGATAATCACTGCGCTTGGTGTCATTTGTTGAAGTATTAATATGTTGTTCCTGGACCCTCTTAGTGTTGAATGTTATAAAACAAGACATGCTGTTTAAAGCCACATAGGTCTGCACTAAATTTGACTGACTGCATTTCTGCCGTTCAGATGATGTATAGCTAATTTATGATGGTGGATGAATAAAAATGTATCAAACTTTGCCATCACAATGATCAGTGTCTGTAAATTTGTTTAGTTGACCTTTTGAGAGGCTTCTATGCACTAGTTGTTCCTGAAACCTCAGTATTTGTACTATTAATAAAAAAACAGACTGGTTTATAGTATACGGTCTTATTGCTGTGTTCTTTTGTATTCTTTACTTCTCAGCTGTCTATGTGTGGAAAAATTTAGGGTGAACAGGGGCCCGTTCTTCGTACCTCGCTAAGTAAGTTAGCTGGATT